>NC_086236.1:32772196-33012196 GCF_036321145.2 Pelmatolapia mariae | reverse complement strand
CACTGGTTTATATTCCAGTATATGAATCATTACCTTGTGTCTATTTCTGCATTTTCCTTTGCATTTCCATCATCATTTAAAAAACAAAGCATGTTTTTAAGATGTTTTTCATATATATGTATATATCTATAAACAGACACACATATGTAGGAAAAATTAATTTTAAGCTAACAATATATATATATATTTTCCTCTCTGTGCGTTCAGGTCTATGGCAGAATGTCAAAGCAGACAACAAAAGAAAAGATGCTCACACTCTGTGTACACAGTGGGCTACCTTGCTACAAGCATCATCTCCTACCAAAGCCCCTTGCCTCCCCTCCTTCCTACTTCATGAATATTAGGGAATTAATGCTGGCAGGCAGGGAGAGCAGGAAGGGGCTGGGACAAAGAGAGAAAGAGAGGTTAGAGAGGGAAGCAAGCGTGGGGAGAGGGAGGGTGAGGAGAGCTGATATCGTCACAGGACCTGGCAGTGCGCAGGCTCTGAATGAGCTGGGTTGGCTGCCTATTGATTGGAAAACAACGGGCTGTAGGAGGACAGATAAGGGTGTCTGTGGGCTAACGGGTGAGGGTAGGGATACAGACCAAAGCTCACACTACACTTCACCTCCCTGAATTCTCCTCTCGCTCTGTTTTTTCGCCCTGGAATGAATGCGACTGCTGCTGCTCATCTCTGGGTTTTGCTGTGAAGGGAGGTGCCTGTTCTTCTTCTCTGAGAAGATCCTGCCTACACACCAAGCCAGGACAAAAACGGCTCCTCTAACCACAGGTAATCTGTCTTCTTGTCTGCACTCTAATCCCGATGTTTGTTCTTCCAGTCCTTCCCGTTATTCCAGACCCTCGTTTGCATCTTGCTACCATCTTTGCCTTGTAACCATGGTTTCCTCTCTTCTCTCCCTCCCCCATTACCTCTTTTTTTCCCTCCCTCTGATGAGCTGATGACATGCACTTGCTTGATTTCCATTTCTGTCATGGCAGTAAATATTGATTTAAAAAGGAATCCTTTTCAGTTCTATTTATGTGGGACAAAATCACATTGATATGACTTTTTTATAAGCTTAAAACAATGATGGCTGTAAAAGATGTGACATTTTATTCTATATTCTTAATACACCACAGCCTATTATTTTTAAAAGCACTTAACATGGCATCATTTGAAAAATGCTCAAATGTATTGAGCAAAAGAATGAGGATAAAAGAATTCTTTAGAAAAAAAGAGCAAGGGAGCTGCTCTTTGATTTGTCTGATTCAGCAGTTGCTACTCAAAAATAGAATTAGAGATTTGGTTCCATTGCATTAAATGACCTCTGATGAGTTTGTGCAATTGGCACTTCCATGCTGAGACCACTACCACTCTCTGTGAAGGTCACATACAAAAAAAGCTGACACACAGACACACGTACCTGCACATCTCTAACAGCTCCATCTCTATACTGTCACCATTTTTAAGGATGCTGTAAACTCCCACCTTTCCTGTGCCATGGCAAAATATTCCACATCCAGCTTATTAAACTGACCCAGCAGTAAGCAGAAAGGCTACTGCATGATGGGACGAGTGTTCTTAAGAAATTGAATTTGCAATTTTTGTTCTTAGCCTGCCAGATTTTCAAGCAGCAGTTCATCAATTCCTCCTACAAAGAGTCCCCATGGCGAGGTTTGAGTCAGCCACTAATTTCCATGTCTGTGCTCCTTATTTGGGAGACCAGATCCACCTAATTTGGCCTGTTGACAGACACAAGTTGTCAGTCACCATTACATGTGTATGTGTTTGTCTTCTACTGCAGTGTGGACTGAAACAAGAGTTAGGACCATTAATGGGAGATCACTAACAAACAAAGTAAGCGAGCTACACAGTGAGGAGAGTAAGAAAGTAAGGGAGAGATTCTGAAAGACGATATCCGGCTGCAGCACTTTGCTGAGTGCAGCGATGAGAAGGAAGAGACTCGCACAAGCTTGTTTTTAAATGGACTTCTCTGTACTTACCCATTTACGCCAGGCCACAGTCCAGCAAAGCACAAAGGAGCTAAATTAGTCCTCACTGCTGTCTGACACTGCGTCAGGCAGCCTGAGCAAAGCACAACTTGTCAGAAAAGATGTACTCCAGCACTGACTGTCAGCACCCTTCACTCTCTCTGGTTTTATTAAATTAAATCACATACACATACTATTTTTAATTAACATTTATCAGTGTATACTGATTTTACTCTTCAGTTAAGTTAACTGAAGTATGATATTTATTTATATATTTTTACTACGAACTGTGTAAACAGTAACAGTAATTCACCAATTTAAATAGATAAATTCTATTAATCTTTTCCACATTTTGATATCAAGTTTGACACTAGGCACCAACTCTGGAACGCATGCTAAACCACAAACTAATGGAATAAACTTTTGAATATAAGAATCTGAGAACTAATTTCTCAAAGGGAACATTTAACATACCTCATCCTGTAAGTTTTCTCTGTTCTTCTGAAGCTAAGCTTAATTTCACAGGAAAAAAATAAAACATACCAAGGTAAATACCGTATTTTTTGGACTATAAGGCACACCGGATTATAACAAAACGTGACTGAAATCTGCTTCGTAAGCATGTCTCTTAACAGGTGCCATTTTGGGGTCCTTATACAGATACCACAATATTATGTTGAAGCACAGTACGTATTACTCTGCGAGGCTCCTGACTACCGTAGCCGTAATGCTCCGACAATCCATCAAGCGGTGCAGCTTCGTAGCTTACCAAAGTCGTACTAAAACATTTTGACAGATTTTTTCGTGCCGTGTAGCACATAAAATCGGATCGAGGTCAGTAAGCACAACCAGAATCAATACATGAGGCACCCTGTCAATTTTTGAGAAAATTAAAGAATTTTAAGTGCGCCTTATAGTCCGAAAAACACGGTACTATACTAAAACAATCAACACAAAAAAGCAGCAATTTGGGACTCTAATGGTCTCTTGTGTTTTAGTAAAATTTTACCAATAAGTTTGTTTATTTTCTAAAACATTTTGAAATACTGCTCTGAAGTCTGAAGTAAAAGCGTTATGATGGTGTTAAAAAATGATCTTTACCTATATGTTTGTATCACCACTGGAACATGAGTCAGTCCATCTGAATGAGAAGAACGTGTTCTGGTAACATTTATTGTGAACAAACGATACATTGATAGTTAATTAGTTTAGTTAATTAACAGAAAATGAAATGTATCAATATTATATGGATCCTTATATTGTATGTCTATAGTAGCACATGCTTGTAGCAGTATAGTATGTGTTTATGTATGCTATCTCAACCTGATTGGTTAGGTTTAGGTAATAAAAAGCATGGTTATGTCCAGGAAAGGTTGTGGTATGGGTTAAAATTGCTCTTAAACAACCATTAAAAAAATAATAATCAGCTGAAATGTATGGAATCAAAGGTTTGGGGTTGTTTTTTTTAATTCAAATAATTAATCATTAAGGAAAATGTGCTTGGTATAAACTGAATAGACACCAATGATTTGGCCAGATTCCATTAAATATTTTACAGTTCAATTATGTAATAAAACTGCATGGAAAATGTTCATGTAATCCAAAATTCTTTAAGTGTTTTTTCAGTGTATATCAAGCAAAGCTTTGACCAACACAAAAATAGCACGATTATAATATACAATGTACTTTGACAAATGGTTCTATAATTTCATGTCCCAGAATATTGAAGCTCTCATCAGTTAAATCATTGTTGGTGTACTTAATTAACTGGTTTACCAGTAAAGCAAACTGGTTCGGTCCCCCCTGGGACCTGGTCCCCTTCTGGCACACCTACCTCTATCTCCTCTTTGTCTAGACGTGCTGGTGCCATTCCACATGAGGACAGAGAGGCATGATTTATGCTAGACCAAATAAATCCTTCTGGGACACTGGTTAATAAAGCAGATGGGGACAGATGGAAATCATGAAAAACCTTTGTGCTGTGACTGACCAGACCTTTTCTTTAAACACATTTGTGGCCTTGGCTGATTAAGCAACATATGCTCAAACTTAAAATGTCTTGAATTTAAAAGCTCTTCAAAATTCAGGAAAAGCAGTTCATTAAATGCTGCATGACTCTGTTTCCTGCAGGACTCAGACATTAACTTGATAGGGGACACTATGGAAGCCCCTCTTGTGTGCTTAGATGAGGAGTTTGAGGACCTCCGGCCCTGTAGGATGGATGAGATGGACCAAAGTCTCATCAACGACTCCTACTCCACCACCACCACCGTCCCCCTGGCCTCCATCACCCGTGAGGAGTTCTCTGAACTGGAAAACTTCTCTGAGATGATGAGCTTCAAGTCAATGGAGGACCTGGTAAATGAGTTTGACGAGAAGCTCAATGTGTGCTTCCACAATTACAACACCAAGACGGAGGGCCTGGCGCCCATACGCAACCAGTCACACAATCAGGAGGACGAGGAGCGACTGCAAGATGAAGAGTAAGTGACACAATATCTGAAGCAAGGTTTACTTATTGGAATCTTTCAGTCTTTAGTCATCTGTTACTGTGTATTTCCAAACAGCTGTGGTAATAAAGGATGTGACACTGTTCAGTGTGTAAACTATAATGAACCCAGAACAATTTGAGCTTAACTTGAGGCACCAATTCTAAACCCAGCTAAAATCCCTTTAAAAACAGAAAAAAATTAAAGTCAGTTTCTGTCACTGTAGATAGAGTCTACAAGGGTTTGTATTATTTGGAATTATCGTAAAAAAAATAATGTTTGAGTGAAAAAGTTATTAATCTATATTCTGTCTTTAAATTTTCTGTCCTTTGGTGAACCTGCAGGATCTCTGCTACAGTTATGTTGACACAGAAAGTATATGAAAGAACATTTTTAGAAACATGCCTAGTCCCCTAAAGAAACACAGGAGGTAGAATATCAACAGACATAAAAAAGAACAGCCTTTCATGTTAATCAGTTAGCAATATGCTCATTATGCTTCCATTTACAACACACACACACTGGAGGCTGAAACGACTTGGCAGCCTGGAACAAAAGCCAAAACATTTCCACACACAGACCACAACATCCCCAAACATGCAGTCAATCAGCACTGTGACCCCACCCTCCCCACCTCCACCATGTCAGGCTGCATGCTGAATTATTCAGTGTGCAGCGTCGTACGCCTCAGTTGGCTTTGGCCCTGTCCCAGTCTTTGCCTCTCCTCTGACTGCCAGAGCCTCCTCCTCCTCTTGTTAGCAGCTTCTGAGGCGTTCTCTGAATCATGCTAAATATAGCTTGACTGTAGGTGTGACAGCAGAGTTTTTTGGAAAGGATTATATGACTTTGAGCAATGATTAATTTCTGGTGAGAAAAGTGAGCTTTTATTGGTCAATAAAGCTCTGAGTGAGTACAGAGCAGAGTGCAAGGCAGTGGGTGGATTGATACACTAGTGTCATAAATAAGGAAACCATAAGAAATACATTTCAATCAGACATACATGAGTGTTCCATGTTCCTCAGAAGAGTTTGTACCATGAAGAGGTGGTACTGGTGTTAATGAAACTGGAAGGTTTGTGTTTTGTTATGTCACACAGGAGCAAACAGGAGAAGCTGACACACAAACAAAACTATTCACCAGTCTAAATCTGCAGCTTGGTTGAAAACCCTATGTGGCACATTTTGGAGTAATCCCTGCAGTCACCTGATCTGAAACTCAGCTTTGAGTGAATCTGTCAAGCTGATGGAGAGCTAGAAATTTAAACAGAATGATTCCTGTTGTGTGGCTGCAGGCCAGGAAACACAGCAGGACAGCGTCGGAACATGGACTTCCACTCCCTGTAGGCCAGATGACCAACCATGTGTTATAAACACAGAACGTGCTCGTCATGTGCTGCTCTGGTTTCTGATGTGGTTGTGACTGGTTACGTTAGCTTTACTGCATTTAAATTCTTCAGTTTTATTTATAGGAAAAAGCATCACATAAGAAGACTGGTACCACTTGAAGTGTTATATAAAGCTACAGCCACCAGTCAGCTAGCTAGACTCAGTGTGTAACCAGGCTGAAATAGTAAAAAATGTGCTTACTAGCACTGCCCTTGGCACATGCTCATCTGTGATATTAGTGCAGTACTAAATGCAGTAATCCCATCTGGATTTGAAAGCATGGGCGACTAGCTCAAGGCTGTTAAAGAAAGGAAAGATTAGATAAAAATCTTATATAGAATAAGATACTGTATCCTGTAACAATATATTAGAATAGAATAGAATAGAATAGGATAGAATAGAATAGAATGGAATAGAATAGAATAATCCTTTAATTTTCCCACAAGGGGAAATTTGGTTGTAACAGCAGCCAAAAAGACACATATACAACAAACAGTACACAGGACACAGAACAGAAACATACACATTTTTTCTTACATATTTACATTAAGGACAATAGTTACTATAAACAGTTATTAAATTAAATAAAATTAACTACAGATAAGAGGCAAACCCAGGTTGTAGTGCGAATCGGTTGATTAAATTATTGCAGTTACAGCGCAGATGTAAACATCTATGATTGTTGGGAGCAGTTTTGATTGTACAGTCTGACAGCTGCAGGGAGGAAGGACCTGCGGAAACGCTCCTTCATGCATCTAGGATATTAGTTCTATTAGTTAGTTAGTTAAAATCTGGTATGCTGGAGAGGTGCACAGTATATTTTGTTGGTCAGAAGGTCCTTAATACTGTATAACAGAATAGATATCCAACAGTTAGAAAATACAGTACAGTGCAAGTTACAGCATGTTGCCTAAACACTTACTGCGTGTTCAGTGCAGCTGTGCACTGTGTCTACAGTGTGATTGTGGTATGTTGTTGACACTTCTAAGCAGTTTTTTCCCTGTATTCTGATTTAAGCTCTTTAGTTTTAAAGCAATACCAATGCACTTGAAATCACTTTGTAGCGTACTGCCACATTAATATAGAAAGGCAAACTCTGCGACCAGAGCTGTTAATGATCCTGCAAATTAGAATCGCATTGGCAACAAATATACCTCTGAAAACACGAGCCAGAGAGGTGCCATCAGGCTTTGTTAACTTTTAGGAAAACTAGAACTAATCTTTGGCCTGGTGTGTGCAGCCATGACACACAGGCATGACTGGTGAGGTAAGCTGCCAGCTCAATGGAGTCCACTGTGTAAGCAGGCAGGGGCAGTGCCACTGGGAGCAGGGAAACAGGCCTCAGCCAACCTCTGAGTGACACACACACACACACACACACACACACACACACACACACACACACACACACACACACACACACACACACACACACACACACACACACACAAGCTCAGACACAAAGGACACTTCTCTCCCAGTTTTTACTTCACTCTGCATCAGACAGACGCTGGGAGAGTTGGAGAACACTTTGTACAATGATGTGAGGAACTTTATCTAAATCTCTGCTGAGGATACCGTTTAACACGTAGTAAGCTGCACTTCTTTTCTATTGTGCACTGCTCCCCTGCAGCCCTGAACTCCACCACAATGAAATATTGACTGAGTTGCAGGCTGCTGAACATAGGGCTGAGTACACGGCTTTTTACAACCAGAAAAACAAATCTATTGAGGGCAAGAGCTGAGGGCAAAAATTGTGTCTTTATACTTCTTTTTGATATTTGCTTGAGTAGGTTTGCATTTTGACATGGGTCTGTGTTGTTTTGCAGTGTGTGGGATGCTCTAACTGACAACTACACCGCCACCTGGGACGGCACCGACTCGGAAGGAATCAACGGCAATATCTCTGACCAGGAGGTACATTTCATGCCACACCTTCATGTTTAGTTTAAATCTAATTAATATATACATGTAGGAATAGTTTTGCACCATTTCTATGCAAATTTTTATTCTCATCAATAGTAAAAAGCACCTTGAGATGACTCTTGTCGTAAATTAGTATTAAATATAAATGAATACACTGAACTGATTGCAAACTATTCTGATGAGCATCCTTAACACTGTGGTGTAATATGGGTGCTGAATGAATGGAAAGCTCATTCTCTGGTCCACTCTAATGTTTGTTTACACATTTCATCCTTACATGAACATGTCTGACCCAGAAAATGCACCTCACAGTCAAATATTTACATGTTTGTCTATTCGCTTGCTATAAATGGTTAACTACATTCACTAATTTCTGTGTTTGTAAGGATAATCATGATGCTTTTCTTAAAGACAAATGCTGTGTGTCATTATTTTCCATCTTGATGTGCTAAAATGAATAGTATGACTAGTTTCTGCTCCTGTAAGATTCATTTCATGCTGACAATTGAAAGCATGCCTGACCACCCTTGACTGGTCTGGCATTCAGCTGAGCTCTGCCTCCTCCTCCTCTGTTTCCTTGATTGCCTGTCAGATTCAGCAGGACAGCAGACACTTAGCGTTCTACGCCATGTTTGGACTGGTGAAGGCCAGAGGAACTGTGGTTATCACAGGAGCAGAGGGTGGCTGTGGAAATGTATCACATTCATGCCTTCAAGCTAAAGGTTTTATACCTAGAGAGACACAAAATATTTAACATATGACAGCTTCCTATGAGGAAAATCTTTTCTCTGCATTTATACCTCTGATTGTTTCTCCTGCCACACTTTTTAAATATTATAAAAATGTAGTTCTATTTAACTCGAAATGAGTAGAGCCACAAAATAGATTTTCCTTTTGTAACATGGATATTTATCACTTTCTCATTATTGTATCAGCATTGAGGAATGGATAAACTGTTAAATGCTAAGTTGATAATAAAACGTATGGTAACAGTGCTTAATTAAAAAATGTTTGGTACATGCACCATCATATGTTATCATGCTATCTATTTGCTCAATAGCACCACAGACAAAGTATAGCTGAGGCTTAATGGAAACCCATAAGTTTTGAACATTGCTAGAGCAGCCATGATCAAAGTCAAGAGCGCTGCAGACCAACTTAAAAATCAGAAAATTCATCTTCAATAAAAGTTCAAGAGAAAGTGATGTATTTCTCAAATTGTATTTGAAAAATATAAAAACATAGGCTGTTTCACTATAGATTGCTAATGCTCAGTCATAGTGACCCATCTGCCACTGGGACACAAACGTCAATCCAATCCAATCCAATTTTATTTATAAAGCACTTTAAAATACCCAGCACAGGAACAAAGTGCTGTACAGAACATAAGTTAAAACAATAGAATAACAGAAAACAGCAAAAATAAATAAATAAAACACATAATACATAAAATTAAAACAGCCCTATATTAAAACAAAAACAAGATAAAACAGCATCGAATCACCTAAAAACAACTAAAATAAAATAAAAATAAAAACCAACATCTCACGTGGTGTCAAAGGCCAGGGTAAAGAGGTGGGTTTTCAAGAGTGATTTAAAAACAGGTAAAGAACTGGCCTGTCTAATCTCTAAAGGAAGCTCGTTCCACAGTTTTGGAGCTGCTACAGCAAAAGCACGATCTCCTCTAAGTTTACGCCCAGTCCTGCGTACATTCAGGAGCAACTGATCAGCTGACCTGAGAGAGCGGGTGGGTGTATAAGGCTGTAGCAGCTCAGAGAGATAAGATGGGGCGAGGCCATGGAGAGCTTTAAAAGCAAATAAAAGAATTTTAAAATGAATCCTAAAAGAAATGGGCAGCCAGTGAAGTGAAGCTAAAACAGGGGAAATGTGCTCAAACTTTCGAGTGCCAGTTAAAAGACGAGCTGCGGCATTTTGCACCCTCTGTAGTTGGGTAATATATGATGTGCTGACCCCAATATAAAGTGCATTACAGTAATCCAGCCGAGTGCTAACAAAGGCGTGGATCACTGTCTCAAAGTGCTGCCGTGAAAGAATTGGCTTTATTTTTGCCAGCTGCCTGAGGTGAAAGAAGCTAGATTTTACCACTGCCTTAATTTGATTATTAAACTTCAGATCACAGTCCACTTTGACCCCCAGGTTTGTGACAGTTGGCTTAATGTACTGGGCCAGGGAATCTAAATACACATTGGGGGTCTCAGTGGGGCTACCAAAAACCATCACCTCTGTCTTTTTATCATTGAATTTTAAAAAGTTGACAGACATCCAAGCCTTAATGTCATCGAGACACTGGAGTAATGGCTGTGTGAGGTATCTGCCTTTTTTCTTTAGAGGGACATAGATCTGACAGTCATCAGCATAAAAGTGGAAAGCAATGCCGTGCTTTCTCAGTACAGAACCAAGAGGAAGCAGATATAAAGAGAAGAGCAGGGGGCCTAGAACTGAGCCCTGTGGGACACCACACAAGAGGGGAGCGGAGGACGACACATAGTCACCGAGACTGACACAGAAAGTTCGCCCCGCCAAGTAAGACCTGAACCACTCCAGTGCTGTGCCCCTAATGCCCACCCAGTGCTCCAAACGAGAGAATAAAATGGCATGATCCACTGTATCAAACGCAGCTGTCAAATCTAAAAGCACAAGAACAACACAATCCCCAGCATCAGTAGCTAAAAATATGTCATTAAAAACTTATAAAAAGGCTGATTCAGTGCTGTGAAAGGGTTTAAAACCAGATTGGAAAACCTCTAACACATTTTGCTTTTCCAGGAAGGTCATTATTTGGCTGTAAACTACCTTTTCAAGAATTTTGGAGAGAAAAGGTAGTTTGGAGATAGGCCTGTAATTTGCAAGAACTGTAGGATCAAGAGCAGGTTTTTTAATCAGGGGTTTGACTACTGCATGTTTAAAATCTTTAGGGACAACACCTGACATCAGACTATGGTTTACCAGCTCAAGAACCAAAGGTCCAACTGTAGGTAACACCTCTTTTAAAAGTCGAGGCGGGACAGCATCATTTGGAGACCCTGCAGGCTTAAGATGACCAACAGTCTCCTTTACAAAGGACAGAGTCACAGGCTCAAACCTGTCAAAGACAGCAGAGCAGGAAACAGAGACTGAGAGGTCATGAGCACAAGGAGAGATTTGAGCCCTTGTGGAGGAGACCTTCTCAATAAAAAAGTGTAAAAAGTTTTCACAGGCTTCTGATGAGGGCTCGATACAATCAGTATATGGTGCACTAAGAACAAAGTTAATAGTTTTAAATAAAACGCGCGGGTTGTGACAGTTTGACAAAATAATGTCAGATAAGTGTTTTCTTTTGGCATCTTTTACAGTTCTTTGATATTGACGCCAACAGTCCTTCAGCATCTGGAATGACACTTGTAATTTGTCCTTTTTCCACTTGCGCTCAGCTCGACGGCAGTCGCGTCTGACAGCTCGGGTCATGTCGTTCAGCCAGGGCTCAGATTTAGCTTTAGGCAGTCTGGTTTTTAATGGAGCGACAGTGTCCAAAGCAGTCCGACAGGTGGAATAAAACCATGAGCTCAGTTCCTCAGTCTGGCTGCATAAAAAATCCGGGATCTTACAGATCTGGTTAAAAACTGTTGAAAAGTGCTCAGCAGTGGAGGAGTTAAAAACACGACAGCGCTGAGCAGCAGCGCGAGGTTTAACTGAGGCACAGGCAAGAGGAACTTCAAACATCACAGGACTGTGGTCAGAAAACACAGCATCACAAATCTCTATGTTAAAAACAGAAAAACCATGAGATAAAACAAGATCAAGTGTGTGTCCACGTTCGTGTGTGGGACCGGTCACACATTGCATCAGATTAAATGAATCAATAAGGTTTAAAAAACCCTTCGCCATGGGCATATCAGGACAACACACGTGAATATTAAAATCCCCAACAATAAGAACACGATCATAATTTGGCATGAATTCAGCCAAGAAGTCAGCAAAATCACTCACAAAGTCCTTATTGTATTTTGGAGGCCGATAAACCACCGCACACAACACTGTGTGGGAGCAGCCCAACTCAAACACAGACAGTTCAAAGCTGGTGAACGACGGGGTTGATAGCTGCTTACATTTGAAATGACTTTTAAAGATCGTAGCTATTCCTCCTCCTCGGCCCAACATACGCGGGGAATTAAAATAGCAGCAATCGCCAGGTAGAAGATCTGAGAAGATGCTGCACTCACCAGCGCTCAGCCACGTCTCGCACACACAGAGAAAATCCAGTCCTCGGGATGTGAAAAAATCCTTCAGGATAAACGTTTTGTTCGCTAGGGACCTAGCCTAGCATTTACCAGGCCAATCCTGGCGGTAAGTGGCGGATCCCCGTCGCTAGCCGTCTTAGAAGCCCGACACAGAGGCCGCAGGTTCCGCAGATTCACACCACGCCGGCGGGGACGAGGAGAGCAGGGTTTTCGGGACTGGAACATCCCATCCAGACCGATGACAGGTACCAGCCAGGCACAAACAGGTTCCAACGATCGCCGAGAGAAACAGAAGTTTGGCACCGCTCCTTGTTTTCTGGATAAGGGCTTAAGAGAATACCTTAAAGAAGCTTTCAGCTTCACCAGGAAGCCAGCCCGGCGACCCCGGCGACGGCACTTATGCCGGAGTGGTGGATCTGGAACACGGCACAGGTGAGCCGGGATCTCCGATATTAGCGGGGGCAAAGTTTTATGTCCAGCTTGGTTCCACTTTGCCCAGCCTTTGGCAGAAGGTCGGAGATCCAGTAGGGTTAGGCGATCATACACCAAGAGAGAGTTGGCATTTATTACAATAGTCATTAAAATCAAAACAAACAAACATAACACTGGCAGTGACAGTCAATACAAGAGCATCAAATTTAGGTCAGGCTAATGAGCAATATCACAAACTAACCAGCTCCTATTCGAATGTTTTATTCACTTTTTTAAATATTTTTTATAAATACATTTATAAAAAATATTTAACTCAATATACTTGCGAGTCATTTCAAACTGTTCTGTTAGTGCTGTAGCCCATCTACAGTACCTTTGTGGACCACCAGAGGACCCCAGCCCACACTTTGGGAATCACTGTGCTAGAAAAAGATGATTCATGTATCACTAACGTAAAAGGTCCAGGAAACGTTGTGAGGAGTAAAGATATTTCACAAAAATATCTCCTCCTGTGGAACCTGCTCACAGTTCAGGTTCAGGAGACAGACACCCTCTCTTTAGCCTCCTCCTTCAATTCCACACGTAAACAGGATGCAGTCTATTTACATGCTTTTAAAAATGGAACGAGTAAGTGGTTTTTAAAATGTGATAGTAATGTAACAGTAAATTATGTAAAACCTTTTAAATATTTAAACATCAGACTTTGAAATGAACTCAGGTGGCCAGTTGGGGTCTGGGCTGGAGGGCTGCTCTCCTGATGTGGGGACCAGGATGGTCTGCTTGTCTCCACCCCAGACTGAAGGGGGGGCATCTCCTGAATCTGGGGGCTGATTGCCTATCTGGGGGTTATTGGTGTTTGGACCTGGGAGTATAAAGTGTGTGTACGGCATCCATTTCTGTGTGTCTCCAAAGAGGGTGTGTGTCTGCCTGTTTGTCTATGTGTACATGTCAGGTCAGGCCTTAGACTCCCCCTCTCTCTTAGAACATCTCAGGCTCCCTCAGGTGTGGGGGCCTATTTAACCCTGACACATTCCCTGCCAGTGACTGTTGCCCCCATCTGCTGGTGCATTGGTACTTCTCGGTATCTGGGCCTGGATGCTCAGTTCTGTACTGGCTTGTTCCTGGTGGCTGCTTGGTGGGACCTGGGCCCCCTGGATTTGTCTGCTCTTGGTGGGGGTTGGGGTGTCCTTGGGTCTCGGGCTTGGTCTGCTCCGGTGTAGCCAGTGGAGTCTGTGGGCTTGTTGCCGCAGTCACCTGGGGCGTCTGCACTGTGGCTACTGGGTGACCCCTCCCCAGGGCTCTCCTCTGCTCTTCTCTGAGTGGGAACTGCGGTTGTCCCTGTGGTGGTCCACCTGGGGCTCTTATGCTCTGGAGGGCCTCTACATTTCTGGGGCCCAGGTCTACTGCTTCAGGTCCTGGGGGGCGGGGCTGAGCTCCTGACACCCATTATCAAACATTAAATGGAAAAACTTTATGAACACAAGCACGCTCACGCAGACTACTCTACTTGCCAAAGTAAATCTGTCTGCCATTTTTTGCTGGATAGAGCAGGGAAAAAATGAACAACTCCTGAATGAGCTCTCATTCAAACACACCAATTGATTTATTTTTCTGAATGTATTTTAATTAATTACTCTAATACAAAGATGTCACCATTTGACTCTTGCTGGCATCCTCACCACAGTAATCTGTTGGCATAATTTATCATTTGCAGATTCATGAAAAAGAGGAGGAGGAGATGAATGAGAAGAACGACAATGCCAACTGCCTGAATGAAGAAGCTCTTATCACAGCAGATCAGGTCTGATTGTGTGTGTGTAAAAATCAAGTGAACGGCAAATTTTTCATGACCAACACGTTTCAGCTTGTGGCCTTCATCAGCGTCATTGCAAAATGTCAAACAGTGTGTGTTTAAATAAAAAACAGGAAACAGAAAAAATCCAGGTGGACCAATCACACCTTCACAAATAAACAAGTTGACCAATTAAATTTAACGAGGTGGTACTGGCTAATTGGCTAATTGGTTAAGCCACAGCCCAAATAGATTCTGGACTGAACCACTACAGATTAAAAGGGGGAAACCCCCCCCCCCCCCCCCCAAAAAAAAATGTCATAATGTAATACATACTCAAAATTACACAGAAAAATGCAAATAAGTTAAAATATATAGGTACATTAACATTAAAAGTGGGAGAAACAATACAAAAATCTAGTTAAAAACACAGAAACACAAAAGTAAAGTCCACAGAAACTCATTAATAGATAAATCCTCAGTCATACCTGTAGGGTGTAAACTCTTTAAACAGCTTGGTCAGCTTGTTTATTTGTGAATCCCTCCATTTCTGTCTTCAAGGTCATTGAGGAGATAGTTGAAATGATGGAGAATTCTCCAGATCCTGGTGAAACTGAGGAGGATGAGGAGGAAGAGGTCAGTCACTCCTCCTCCAGGACCAATCTGTCCCTGCTAGAAGAGATCAGGCAGCTGTCACAGGCTTCAAACAACAACTGCTCCTATGAAGGTAAAGCTGTGAATAATCCATATTTCTGGTTATTTCTTATTTTTATTTGACTTATGCAATGTCCTGACTGAGCTGTTTTAACTAATTTATTCTAATGCTATCGTTCAGGATTACCTCGTAGACTAGATATAATAGACTAGACTTCATAAAAAGTGCATATTTTCTGTTAAGTAGCATGTCAGAAATGTGATAATTTCCTATTAAAGTCATCCTTTAGGTCAAAATAAAGGTACATACCTCAAGATAGCAATGAAATACCAAAGGTGGGACTCTCTTATTTGGTATTACCATCAGTTAAAGCTAAAAACTATCATCACCCTTTTCATAAAAGCTCCAACATGAATCCATTTAAACCTAAGGCAGAGATACAATGTTCAGGGAAAAATAAGTCTCAAATACAACTATAACTATCCATCTGTGTCCATTAGTTATCTCATTTAGTTAGTTTGAAGATGAGAGTTTAAGAGGTCAATAACTTTTCTTTACAACTAAAAACTGTAAATAATAATTAGTTAACCTTCTTAAAGAAACATCAACAGAAACAGCATTAAACACGTAGCACATGCGCATCTGTGCAGGGATTATCAGCTATGTCAGTTAGCATTACCAAGCTCACTTTAGCAAACATGAAATTTTGGCTGCACAGAGAAATCAACATAATAAGAACAAAGAAAAATGGTGGTTGTACAATAAATTAAGCCACCCACAGTACTAAATGAGTAAAATAAGCCTTTCCTTTTTGGCTACTATATCTAAATGTTGCTTCCATATTTTAGTGGTTTTCAGCTACTTTTACGCTATTTGTACTTCTACTTTTCCACCATTGAGAAGAGCACTCGAAAGGTTACAGATACAGATAGATATTTGGAGTCAAAAGCCTTTTTATATAGTTTAGATTCACAGTTGCAATGTAATGACAAAAAACTGCTCCGTGACTGACACGATATGTGTGTCATAATATGAACACCCTGCACAATATTCACCTTGCAAACTGGTCACATGTACCAAAGTGGTGGAAACACCTCATGTTTAATAGCCATGACGAAACCAGCTGTTTTGTTCACATTGTCTTCTTTTTTAAAATAACTGGCTAACACTCTCTAACACCATTCTTTTTTACTCTGGAATTTTATTGTATGAAGCAAGTAAATACTGTACAGTGGAAGAATACATGAATATATGGATCAAAGACAAACGTGTTTTTTAGGAAATTAAGTATTTAATAATGCTGATAAAATGATTTTTTTTCAAGTATCTGGGGGAAGTGTATACTAATTAAAGAGCCTTGGTCTTATTGTGAAATTAATTTGCAGCTAGAGAGAGACTTAAATAATAAAAAAAAATAAAATAAAAATAATAATTTCAAGCTTCGTCACCAAAATTGATATTCATTCGTGTATTCATTTTGTTATTTCACAATTCTTTTTTAAATGGTGGAGACTTTACGTGCAGTAAATGGACGTTATGGTACTATATCTAGTGTGGGTGTAATATAATATTATTTTCTGCCTCAACATACATTTTACATGATCAAATTTGTAATTCAAAAAAACTTCCCAGTTGAGCTAAAGCATTACAGTATGAGCAGCCACAGACAATGTCTTTAGGCATCTGCGATGTAATATAATGATTACACTGTACCAGCTGCATTGTCAGATATGTTTCTCCCAAGCTGCTGTTTTGTTTGTGTTCTTTTTACAAAATACTGATTGCACTTCCTTCCTTTATACACTGAGCTATCATCAGGGACTGCTCATTATGTTATTCATATAACAGTACCTTATTCATATAGAAAAATTACCCTGGGCCGCATTAGTATACATTACTGGTAATTAATACTGTCACAGTGGCACCGATTCCAAATAGTCAGACTATTCAAAGAATATTATTTTACTGTTAGCATCCTGCTTAACTCTAATGATTCCCACAACCTTTCCGCTCTCAAATCCATCCTGCAGGCCTGAGCCTGATGCCCAGCTCAGCGCTTGTTGAGCTGCTGCACCGGGTGGAAGTTGCTATCCGCGAGTACTCAGAGGAGCTCGTCAGCCAGCTGGCTCGTCGTGATGAGCTGGAGTTTGAGAAAGAGGTGAAGAACACATTCATCACAGCACTAATGGAGGTGCAGAACAGGCAGAAGGAGCAACGAGACAGCAGCAAACGCAGACGTCGGGACAAGGCCATGAGCCTGCAGGGGGGAGGGACGGTGCCCGTGAATGGAGGCAACGATAGCACCACAGGCCAGAAGACAGGGACCATGCTTGTTAAGGTGGGTATTACTTGGCCCCATCACACCACTTGTGCTAATCTCAAATATTAACAATATGAGGCATTTTATGAATGTGCAGATTTCTTTTTTAAACCTTTCACTGTAAATTACAGAAAGGTAAAATGAGAGTGCCTGCAAGCTCTTCCTTTCCCCATCCTCTTTAACTGTTAGTATAATGGATATCTAAAGGCCATTAGCCTCTAAATTATCTTCCAGGAAAGATTATAAAGTGGCTGTGACCCATCATCTATGTACAGTAACTGCCCAGTGCAGTCCTATCCAGCAAGAGAGAAACTGCCTAATGGATTTCCTCTCCATTCGATGTAGCAGCAGTCTGAGTGCTGTGAGTCTGGCTCTTGGTACCTTACTCTCTGTTACTGAACTAATATGAGCGTACCAATGGCTTAAGGAAGTGGATGCAATATATACAATAAATTGCACAATGATACCATGCTGAAATCTGCTGAAGAGTAATTAAAAAATGAATTTTGTCATATGAATTGGTAGTTTGTAATAATGGTCACTATATCTTTGTATGTGTGTGTGTGTCCTACAGCGTTTCAGCATGGAGGGAATTTCCAACATTCTACAAACAGGCATCAGACAGACATTTGGAAGCACAGGGAATGACAAGCAGGTAAGGTTTAAATGTTTTACATAAAAAACAAAAAAAACCAAACAAACATGCACAGATGAGCCAACCCATTATGAATACTCACAGATGGAAAAAATTATATAATGACATATTTAGGAGTTCTCGTTTCATTAGACAGTAAGTGAACAGTTGGTTCTTGTAGTCAGCCGTGAGTGTAAGGCGACTGGCCATCCTTAGGCGTAGGCCTGAAATTAGAAAGCCTGTTAGATGCCTCTGGTGAACAGCTGCAACCACCAGCTGGAACCAGCTACAAGGTTTTGACTTCTCAAGGTTCACTGGTGCAAAGAAAATAAAGGCTACCTTAGCTGGCCTGAACTGAGCTAATGCACTGTGGAAAGAAGACCAGCAGGTGTAAGGGTGAAGATCTCCAACTGTATACTGTATGTTGACAGAGGTTTTCTCAGTACTTAGATTGGTTTGCAATGATGGACGGTTCAGATTCAAAGTTTGGTGTTCTTAGAGCTATACTGCAAAACAGGAGCTGGACTAATCCTGGTGATTTCAGGCTTAATCCAGTATTTCAGTAGTACGAACGTGGCTGACGTCATGCCAGGGCACATCTCCATGACATAACAGAATTTCATGATATTTTGTCAAAAGTAGCTTGACAAATTGATACTACTCTCATGTTACTTGTAATGTAAAGCTACAAGTAACTCACTAGCTTGATTGCACTTTGGTTGAACAAAATTCTAATTTAAACAAACAAACAAAAAAGTCTAATTTAAAAGAAAAGAAAAAGAGAGAAATGTAATCCTTCAGTTTAACAGAGGCTACTTATTACTCTCTTATTAGTCTTAGAAAGCCTTCTGAACCTTTATTCTGTTTCAGTACCTAAACACGGTTATTCCATATGAGAAGAAAAGCACCCCTCCATCTGTTGATGACCTGCAGATGCTCACAAAGAGTAAGACCACACCAGAACATCTGTAATAGAGCCAAATAAAAGGCAGAAGTAGTACATTCAGCCTTGTTGTCTGCTTTATTCATGCAGTACTCTATGCCATGAAGGAGGACAGTGAGAAGGTGCCTACACTGCTGACCGACTACATCTTAAAAGGTAAATGCAAACACAGTCTTCTGCTCACTTTTGTAGCGTTTTACACAGCACAGTGGAAAACAGTGACATTTTCTGTACTTGAAATATTGCCTGTCTGAACAGCTTGGATGTTGGAAACTATATCAAGGTAGTTTGTTCTGTCTTCCTCTTCAGTCCTGTGTCCTACCTAAAGCGCCACCAAGCCAGAGGCAGCAGTGTGATGGAAACTTCCTTCTCCAAGGGCATTTCTGACCTTACTTTCCTCTGGTTCAAGCTGCATGACCTCCCCTCTTTTACCATTACCAACTATGGATCCTCACCATCAACATTATCATATTCACCTCAACTACGACTACTGCCTTTCGCTGAGCTCACTTCCTCCCTTCCCTGCGCATCAAACTCAGGCCACAAAACGGTGACCATCTGAATAACAAGTGGAACAGCCGATTCCCACTTTTAACAGACTTCACTTATGGAGCATGACATGCTATTAATGACCATAACACCACTTTGGTACAGTGATACATAGTTATTACTGCTTTCTTTTCCTTCATTACTTTACTTTCTCTTGTTTTTAATTTTAACAGAATTTCATTGATTTTTGAAATCATAAAATGACCTCTTAACCAGTGATGGTTTTGTACATTGATTCTTTTCATAAGGACTACACTGTCAGACAAATTAAACTGCATACTGCATCCACACACGTCTTCGTATGGTTTCTGATTAAAAAAGTGATTAATCTGAATACAAAAGCCATGCACTTTTATCTGCCAACTTAGCACTGTTACTCCATGTACAGGAGAGGAAACAATACTATTATGGGTGCAGTGCAGTGCATTACAAAGCTTTTTTTTCTTTACTTTTTGCTTTCACTAATTATCCAGTGCTCTTCTGACTTATTTCTAATTTCTTTTTACGTGTATCTAAATATTTGATATGGACTCTGTTAATTTTGTACTTTTATTTACTGTGTCATCAGAGCGACAGGTATCTGTGCATTCCATCCCTATCCAGCTACATGGAGGTATATCAGTGGATATCATCCCCCGATGAAAGAAGCTCATTTCAATAGAGTTGTGCATATTAGCATATTTATGACTTCCTTTGTGTCATGTAGGTGAATGTTACATCGCTAATTGCAAATTCTAATAAACATTCTACCCCAGTTGTGTGTTCATTTGCTTCTGTTTTGCATTTAGTATAATCACTCCTGATAAATTACACAAGTTTTTTTTTCTTTTTCTTTTTCATTTGAATCTATTCTTTGGAAGCTTTGACTTTCACAAGTTATCAAAAAAGACCGACAAAAATGTTTATTTCCTCAGGACTACTGTGTGAGTGCAATTTTGACTGGTGATTCTACACATGTAGTTTCTAATATTCCAGTCCAATAATATATATCCTAATATTCCAATATGTCTGGATGTGTTTCAACAGCTGCCAAATGGCCAAGATGCTTTTAGAAGCTCTTATGTTTCTGTAATGTGTCTAAAATTTGGTAAAGACTTTTTTTGAGAAGGATCTTTATCGGATGCTGATAATACCTACATTTAGAAAAAAAAACAGGACTTCAGTGCGCAATGTTCCTGCTCACTGCAAATTTATTGTGACTAAAGAGATTATTTAAAAATGATTATTATTCAGATATTTTTGTTTCAAAACAAAAACAATTCTCACTTTCCATGAAAACAAACTCTACAATTATAAGTATTTTATCATATTTCTGCCCTATATTAAACAAACACAGATTTATTGAGGACAGTATAAGTCACACTTACACAATTCAGCCATACGCTACATCTGTGAAATAGTAAGATCTTGCTCAAGCTCTGTCATGATAGGAGGCAATAAGACGCAGGGTTTCTTCAGCACAAACTGCTTTTATTGAACTGTAGCAGCAGTGTACCTGGCTACATCAATTTTCTGAAAACATACAGTGTTCCAGCGACCTCTAGTGGCCGGCCCCATAGTAGCCTTACTAGTACAACAAAAACAAATCTCACAACATCTTCCCCTTTAACAAAAGTACTTTAAATATAAAACAGTGTTGTCAGAACGTACGACATCACAGGGGTAGACTACCCTCAGTCCTGATAAGGGATTATTCTGCCCTTAGAACATAGAAAGGAGATAGTCCTCAGTCTCCCTTTGGAGCACCCCTTTGGCAAACCGTGTCCCTATTGACTGGACTGGGCAACAATGTCTTTTCGAGTACTGCAATCTTTTGCCAGGGGCCATTGGGCAGAGGAGTAGTCACGAGGGGTTCCCGTCGCTGTGTAGGCTTGTGCTCTCTGCAAAAGTTGCATGATCTCACCTTGTGTGTCATTTGAAGTCCAATGTTGGGCCACCACACTGTTGATCTTGCGCGCACTCTACATTTAGTTAGTCCTTGGTGGCCTTCATGTAATTGGTCAAGGACACTGGGTCTGAGTGCTGTGGGAATTACAATGTGATCGTGGTAGAGCACTAGACCGTCTGATTCTGAAAGGTGGCTTCTGGCTGCATAGAAGCCTTGCAGTGATGAGCTCTTTGCCATTCTCCGAGGCCACCCTTGTCTCATGAAAATGATTGCTTTTTGAAGCTCTGGGTCCATCTGTGTAGCACTGCGAATTTCCTCCAACTTATGTGACTTGATAGGTTTGCTTGTCACTACGTTGCTCACATATACCTTGACCCGGCTGTCTGTCTCGGACTGATAGCATCCATGCAGTGGATGTCTGGAGAGTGCGTCCGCCACCACTAACTGTTTACCGAGAACATGCTCAGCAGTGACATTGAATCACATCAGTCGCATCAGCAGTCTCTGACATCTCAGTGGCGTTTGGTCAAGGTCGTATGAGTTGATCAAAGGCACCAAGGGCTTATGGTCAGTTTGTACACGTACATGACCCATGCCTTGGATGTAGTGGGCAAAACGTTCACAGGCCCAGACAGATGCTAAACACTCTTTTTCGATCTGCGAATATCTTTTCTCTGCATCTGTGAGAGTGCGAGAACAAAAAGCAACGGGCCATAACTCCCCGTCATGGTCCTGTAACAGTGCAGCACCCAGGCCATAGCTGCTTGGACCTGTTGAGCTTAAGGCCTGATGCTTTAATTGTCAGTATTCCCCACAAATCAAAGTCCAACATTTTCTTTATTTAGTTTTAATCTGGAAACAAAAAACAGGAGTAAAAATAATAATCTATTGCTCCTAAAACAGTAACAGTCATAATATTCATCTAGCATTGCATATAGTATTTTTACAACTGCAAGTACTGCTGGAAATGTTGCCTCACACACTCAGTTAGGTATGCTTATGTCCACATCACTATCCAGCAACATTTGTCACCAACAAATGGACACAGCTGGAAGGAAGACAAAAACAGCTGCTAAACATTTTCCCACCCTTTTTTCCTAGAATTCTATGATTTCTTCCAAAATCATGCTCACATTCCCACTGCTACCTGGTTTAGTAATTATATGCTTTGTTCAATTGTCACCATGTAATGTATTATGATAAAGTCAGGCACAGGCTGTTTGCAGAAGTGGTTAAAGGATAGGTTAACAAATCATTAGAAGGCACTAAACAAAGTGATGGTAATTAATATGAGAATACTGTTACAGATAAACACACACATCCACAAATGTGCAATAACACAAATGTGCAATAATCTTTCTGGCATCGTTGTATTTTTACTCAGTTGTATATAGCATTTTTATCTTATTGTATATTTTATTCCATTTTATTCTAGTGTATATAGTATTCTATTTTATTCTATTCTGTACAGTTGTGTACTGTATTTATTCTTATTTTATTTTATTCTAATTTTTGCTTCATAACTTTTGCACTGTCCACTTCCTGCTGTGACAAAACAAATTTCCCACGTGTGGGACTAATAAAGGTTATCTTATCTTATCTTATCTTATTAATGAATGCTCTCTCCAACATTAATTGATTATCTGCCATAACTACCTCCTGCCATGCAGATGAAAAACAAAACACTTTCTGTGTGATAACTCAAAGTGTTTTGTAATAACTGTCTTTTTTGTACCTGTTTTTCACTTACAGCACAGAGGCATATCTGAGTGGAAGAACGCTGTGTACAGTGGTTGTGTGACTGGAGGAGCTATTGGCTTTTGCGGTATGTAACTTACTTTATTAACTTACATTACAGCAAATTTATGCATTTTGTCCACGTGTTTATTTTTCTGTTTTGCAGCTGGTCTGAAGGCTGGTGTTTATTCCAAGGGCGTAGATTTGGTTTTGGCATTGGTGGGGACGGATGATTCAACCGCCGAACCCTGCCCTGTTTCTTTTTTTTCCCTTTTTGTCTTTGCTTCTTGATAAAAACAGTAGAAATATACTTGCCTACATATGCTATTCTACATGCTTTTAAACCATTTAAAATTACAATTCATAGTTTTATATGTGATTTATATAATGTTAAAATGCTATTAAACAAATGACTGACTAAGTATTTTAGGCTTTAGTTTACTTCAGCCATATTCCATATAAATCAGGTATCATACAAAAATAAAAATAGCTTCAAATACAGTCATGACAATAAATGAATATGACTTTAAGGACTTAACAACATTACTTCAGTTATAATACACCAACATCTCTGATACATTAGCACTAAGGGAACACTGAATGACCTGGTGGTTTTTGTCCATAAAACTACTCATCTAAGATTGCCACAAAGTAAAAGATCTCTCAGCAAAATTATGCAACATTTTAGGCATTTTATTGCCCTGATCAAATCAGTGAGCTGGGATTTTTTATTCTAAACGTGAACTACTATTACAGCAACAGACATGGACTACTGGTGCCCCACACAACAACTCACTATGTGAAGCAGCCAATGCCACATGCCTTCTCCCCTCATTAACTGAGATAAACTGCTGGCATATTGGTTTTACATCTATACTGTCCAGTCTCTCCTGGTCGACATGGCATACAGCAGCATTGTTTAATCTCATTTGAGTCATTGTTAACCTTTGCCATCTTTTTAGTCATCTGAGAGCACTGAAGATTCTTTCAGCCTCAGTACCTGTGTTTTATCCTCAGATTAAAATTATTATTATGTGCTTGATGTGCCTCACCTTTGGCCCTGGCTCTTCCCCGTTGACTGCACTAGGACATATTGCCACCTGATAAAATAACACATTGATTCGTGCCATATAAAAAGTGAGACATGTCAATTCAGATTCTTTGTCAAATATACACTAATGAATCACTTTACATCAGCAGCCTAACAATTGTCATGATAATAAATACTAGTTGATCTATAGCACCAAATCATCAGTCAGTGACCTGTGACCTTGCCTCTTCACCTCTGTCCGAGCTACAACATGGGAGAGCTGCTTCTATCACCTGATAAATAACAGCAAGACATTCCAAATACATGCAGTCACACATGTGCTTTAAATACAGTAATGAACCACCAGGTCATCATCCAATTTCACCTGTGATCTTGTGTCACCATTGCTCTCTGAGCTTTGTGTTGGTTCTTCTGTCACCTGACAAATAGGACATACATGACAATAAGAATAAAATGTGTAGCTGCTTCAGTGTTTCTGTCACTTTGTGCAGATCTTGACTCATCAGTAATGTTTGTAGGGTGAGTGCATTTTTAAAACAATTTGTGCAAACTGCGCTACAAGGTGGAATATTTGCAAAATCACGACTACCTCATGACATTTTGTCTCAAAAATTAACCCTATGAATATGTCAGTACCATTAGGATGAAATTATTGTGTCACCAACATTTTAACGTTAGACATATAATTTTAACAGCCTGTGTAAACTAATATCCTGGCTTGCTCGAGGCTGCCGTTTTCGCTGACAGTTTCAATCAAAATTAGAAATGCTACTCTGAGACTGAGATAACTAATAGTGCTGCCTGTTGTGCAGTTAGTTTCCAAAACACGTTATTCATGGTTACATACAATTTTAGACTGATGTGGGCCAAAGCCTAGCATAGCCTGTGACGTTATTATGACGGACACATTTTATGAGTGAACTTGGCTTTAAGTGACTTACAGGTTTCTTTGAAAAATACTTTCTTATATCCAGGTTCTTCCTCTCTGCTGCCATCCTCCTCTCCTCCTCGCAGCGCAGGCTTGCCGCTGCTAAAACTAAACAGAGCTCCCTGAAAGGCACAGCCAATCACATTGGCCATATTTGTCACATGACGTAGGACTCCAGTAGAGAAAGTAATTTAACTCTTTCTGCACCGCTGGGTGAATGAGACGCTAACAGATCGTTTTTTTTCTTTCTATCGGGTTTGTTTTTCTTTACTCGCAGAGATCAAATTATTGGTGGGGACAATTCAATAATCGCTGGATATTGGTGGGGACATGTCCCTTCCGTCCATGCCAAATCGACGCCCTTGGTTTATTCTCTGCTGCAATTAAATATTACTTGAGGTGAAGCTCTATGGAGTGGCTCAATAGACAAAAACATAAATATTACACATGTGGACCAGAGAAAGAAGACTCGTGTTGTGAGTTTGCTAACCCTGATGTTTCCCTGCACATCAAGGATTGCTGTTAAAGCAGAATTGAAGTGTACTGTTCAAACACAGGGATTTTAAGTGGCACCACAGTGGGCTAAAACAAACAAACAAACATAAAAAAAGACATGTCGGTTTTTCCTGTGACTTTCATATTGTGGACAGTTAGAGCAAGGAATGCCAATTTCTCATGGTGAATCTTCAAAGACAGAGCAGAGTGGGTCTGCTTCAGTGGCGCACTGATCAGGTGATGAAAGCTGAACTTGTGTGAATTTCACTCTGGGTTTGTAAAAACTCAGATGAGCACTCTTCTGCTTGTAAAACATTGGTTTGATGTGTAAGTAACTAATCCACACCAGGATTATTTATAATAAAAGCATTTTTTAAATTGTGGATTTAATACTTTTCCTTGATTATTAAAGGACTACAACACCCAAACTAGTCATTACCTTTGCTTTAATTTTTTCTTTTTTTTTTATTATAGTGAAAGTAGTCTTCAGGAAAAGTTCTCCAGGCTTCTTGAAGGACATTCAATTCAATTCAATTCAATTTTATTTATATTGCACCAAATCACAACAACAGTCGCCTCACGACGCTTTATATTGTACAATAGATCGTACAATAATAGATACAGAGAAAAACCCAACAATCATATGACCCCCTATGAGCAAGCACTTTGGCGACAGTGGGAAGGAAAAACTCCCTTTTAACAGGAAGAAACCTCCGGCAGAACCAGGCTCAGGGAGGGGCGGCATAAAGATATGCATTCAAAGCTCTTCTTTGGGTGTTGGCTGCCTTTCCTTCCCTTCTCTGTCAAGATGATCCCACTATTCACTAATGTTGAGGTCCAGGGTTTGGGGAGGCCAATACACAACTGATAGCGTTCCATAATGTGTTTTTCTATTTGAAGATGGTGGTGTTGTAAATGCTATTTATTGTATAATTACGTTAGCACAATGGTGATAGGAAGGCCCCAACCCCGGCTTCCTAATGTGGGAGCCACCAATAGGACCACTCCCTCTATGTCTGCGACCAGTGAGACCACAATCATCACCATCTAACAAGGTACCAGTGATATGAGACACATATGTTGCTTTCCACTTGTATGCACAATCATACTGGGTCACAGGTTGAATAGATATCCACAGGTGGTATAGGGGAAGTCTGGTAAACAGGTCCCTGGTGGCAGGAAACTAAGATCGTGGGTCAGAGGGGGCCAGCCGAGATTCAGTCTCTGAGCATGATACATGTAGGACACTGGGTTCTGTGTTCCCTCTGTTTAGTTTCTGCCCATGTGTTCCTTCTGTTCTCTGCCTGTTACTGGGTCTCTGAGTCCAGTCTGTGCATTTCCTGTTTTATTTTGAAGGTCTGTGTCTTATGTCAGTGTGTTCAGTTTTGGGCTCTCCCTGTCTCGTCTGTGTAATCAGTGTCAGCCGTGTCTCCCAGCTGTTTTCTTTCAGTCCCGTTCACCTCTTGTATTTAGTGTCTGAGTCTTCCCCTGCTCGTCGTTGCTGCGTCGTTCTTCATTCTACTCTGTTTGTTCTGTTTTCCTGTCTGTTGCTTTCCCAGTTTAGTCAGTTTTCTGTTCAATTGGCAAACTCCCAATAAAGCTGGGTGTTTTGACTTCACATTTGCCTCTGTGAGTCCTGCTCTTGGGTTCCTGCCTGCCTTCACACAGCCATGACATTTTCTTCTTTTCGTTCTGTTATTTATCTTCCTTCTTTGAGTGTCTGCTTCCTCCTTTTCTGCTTTGCAGTTTTTCACTTTTTCCTTTTTATTTGTTTCCTGTGTTTGTTCCTGCTGCTTTTATTGGATGCAAGCTCCTCTGCAGAAAGAAACACAATGTAGCTTTGGAAGATGGGTGCAACACTGACTGTCCAGCTCAGCTCAAAATTCAGCGTTTAGACATTTTTCTAGCTCTCCCATCTTCTTCTTCTTCATCCTCCTCCTCCTCCTCCCTTGGTCTCCTCCTCAAACCTCCTGGTACTGGGCTGGGGGGCAATAGAACAGGAGCATCCTGGCCATTGTCTCCATCGTCATCACTGTCATCAGGAACACTTTCAGTGTCGCTCTCAGATCCCTCATCTTCCCACCACCTCATTTCGTCAATAATCGGATCTTCTTCTTGCTCAGCTGGGTTTAATTCAAAGTCTTCTGCTCCATTATTGTACAAGGGTCGTTCTATTTCTTGAGGTGGATTTCTTTCTATGTTATCTCCTATTCCCATCTCTGCTCCATTAATGACCAAGGGTCGTTCTATTTGTTGGGGTGGATTTCTTTCTATGTTATCTCCTACTCCCATATCTGCTCTATTATTTTCCCAGGGTCCTGCTACGCGCAACTGCCAGGGGAGCATCATGTGAATTGCTACAAGATCTTCCAGTTGCAGTGCCAAACCCAGCTCATTGACCGCTAGCCCTACACCAACATCGTTTTGTGCTACATCGTTTTGTGAGTTGTCTCCTCTATCCATTTTTTGAAAACAGTCTGCTTCAATAGACTGGAGGAAACTGGTCGGTACAGCTGTCAAACCTTAGCTGATTGGTTTAAAACTTTTAAAATGTCCTTGAAAAAGATTTTAAATCTCTTTAGAAAACTGTTTAAAAACACGGAGCAAATGTCATCTAATCGCTACTGATTGCTGTGAGGAACGCTGCGAACTTACCGCTATTTAAGGGTTTTCAGAGATCAAAGTCAAGATTTTGATTGGTTGTGCTTTGTTCTGACTTTTGTGACGTCATCGAATTTGGTTCATTCTGATGACGGTCAACGTTCTGCTGATGAAAAAATGTCGCCGGTGACTGAAACTTTTACAGGTGAAGCATTTTCCACAAAGCCTTGAATAAATTATAGTGACAGAAAGGGGCCACAAGATGGCGCCATTTTTCACGTAGTACATACCGCCTGTTGGCTGTTTGATATACGTTTACACCACTCCATGAGTATTGTGCATAAAGTTTAAAGTATTCCTCAGGCTCATGACTTCGTTTTCCTTTCTGGCTGAATTAAAATAAATTAATTTAAATAAATGATGGAGAGATGAACATCATAGATTTCCTTTGACGCTTTGTGTTCCTACTCTTGTGACCTGTGATGGTATTTCTTTTGATGTATAATCCCACTTTAGACTACCAATCGTCAGTCGACGGAAGTTGCGTCACCACAACAACAACACGTACCGGGACAGCGAAGCAGCCGGTAAGTCCGCTATTTTTTATGGAAACTGGCATTTCTTTTATGTTTACGGTAAGTTATAGACTCTAAGACGCTCCTGGACTTAACTGAAATTACATTTAACTCTTACTTTAGGGTAAATGTTAGCTGCGCGCTAGCCAGCATCTAATGCATTACACCCATTTCTACGGTGGCCCCTAGAGACAAAGCACTTGCAAACCCCAAAGCACTTGCAAACCCCAAAGCACTTGCAAACCCCAAAGCACTTGCAAACCCCAAAGCACTTGCAAACCCCAAAGCACTTGCAAACCCCAAAGCACTTGCAAACCCCAAAGCACTTGCAAACCCCAAAGCACAACAGAAGTGCTCCAGGACGCTAGGGGCAGTGTTGAGCTTTTGTTACCTAGTAACTACACAAGCCATGAAGTACCAATGACCGACGCGCTTCCCAGGTTGCCTAGCAACCATGATACTAACGGCTGGAAACGTGTCATACAACTTTGTTTGACAGAAACGAAGGAGAACATATTTTGTTTGTTTGTTTCTACAAGAGCTTTGTGTGATTTGATATGTATCTGAGGCTGAGACCACAGTACAGTAAAACATGATTTTTGGGCTTCATTTCTGTACTGAACAGTCATTTAAGATTAGTTAGTAAATAACAATTTGCTAATGTTGTTCATGAGACTAAAGTCATATCACTTTGGTAATGTAAATATTATATGGCCAATATTATAGTTATTATATTAATCATTATTAGTTATTACGGCAGTTAACATGAACTCTGTGTTAAATACTGAGCTTACAGATTCAAGTTGCAGTTATTTGTCTTATCACCTTAAATCTTCACTCAAAGACAAGTATCTTTGACAGTGTGTGCGTGTGCGTGCGTGCGTGCGTGTGTGTGCGTGCGTGCGTGTGTGCGTGTGTGTGCGTACGTGTGTGTGTGTGCGTACGTGTGTGTGTGCGTACGTGTGTGTGTGTGCGTACGTGTGTGTGCGTACGTGTGTGTGTGCGTACGTGTGTGTGTGCGTACGTGTGTGTGTGCGTACGTGTGTGTGTGCGTACGTGTGTGTGTGCGTACGTGTGTGTGTGCGTACGTGTGTGTGTGCGTACGTGTGTGTGTGCGTACGTGTGTGTGTGCGTACGTGTGTGTGTGCGTACGTGTGTGTGTGCGTACGTGTGTGTGCGTGCGTACGTGTGTGTGTGCGTACGTGTGTGTGCGTGCGTACGTGTGTGTGTGCGTACGTGCGTGCGTGCGTACGTGTGTGCGTACGTGCGTGTGTGTGTGTATACGTGTGTGTGTGTATACGTGTGTGTGTGTATACGTATCGGCCTTAAAATGCGGCCTACAGCCCAAATCCGGTCATTGGTACTTCATGGCTCGTGTAGTTACTAGGTAACAAAAGCTCAACACTGCCCCTAGCGTCCTGGAGCACTTCCGTTGTGCTTTGGAGTTTGCAAGTGCTTTGGAGTTTGCAAGTGCTTTGGAGTTTGCAAGTGCTTTGGAGTTTGCAAGTGCTTTGGAGTTTGCAAGTGCTTTGGAGTTTGCAAGTGCTTTGGAGTTTGCAAGTGCTTTGGAGTTTGCAAGTGCTTTGGAGTTTGCAAGTGCTTTGGAGTTTGCAAGTGCTTTGGAGTTTGCAAGTGCTTTGGAGTTTGCAAGTGCTTTGGAGTTTGCAAGTGCTTTGGAGTTTGCAAGTGCTTTGGAGTTTGCAAGTGCTTTGGAGTTTGCAAGTGCTTTGGAGTTTGCAAGTGCTTTGGAGTTTGCAAGTGCTTTGGAGTTTGCAAGTGCTTTGGAGTTTGCAAGTGCTTTGGAGTTTGCAAGTGCTTTGGAGTTTGCAAGTGCTTTGGAGTTTGCAAGTGCTTTGGAGTTTGCAAGTGCTTTGGAGTTTGCAAGTGCTTTGGAGTTTGCAAGTGCTTTGGAGTTTGCAAGTGCTTTGGAGTTTGCAAGTGCTTTGGAGTTTGCAAGTGCTTTGGAGTTTGCAAGTGCTTTGGAGTTTGCAAGTGCTTTGGAGTTTGCAAGTGCTTTGGAGTTTGCAAGTGCTTTGGAGTTTGCAAGTGCTTTGGAGTTTGCAAGTGCTTTGGAGTTTGCAAGTGCTTTGGAGTTTGCAAGTGCTTTGGAGTTTGCAAGTGCTTTGTCTCTAGGGGCCACCGTACATTTCTAGTCTTTTCAAGTGGCTACACCTGATGATGGCGACACTAGCAATTCGTGTTATAATTCCAGATGCCCCTGCACATCGTCAGCAGGCCGGGTGAGAAGTATGGTCTTCACCAAACCTCCACAGGAGCTGCTCAGCCGAGTCGCTGCCTTCACTCACGCACAGACTGTATCCACGCGCCTTCACATCTGCAGTACCCGGTGGTGCTTTCCGTGGCTCGTTACAAACGATGTGACATATATGAAGTCGTAAGTGTATCGTGTATTTAATATCGTACTAGGCAGATTTACTGCACTGCCATTTACTACACATTTACCCGTGTATGGCTATGTTGCTCATTGTAAACTTTCTTTAAGTGTGTAACATTCACAATGATACTGTTGATGGTAACGTGTATGATTCCAGCGTACCTGACAGGCACTTTTGACTTTTTGTACACAGTTGATTATGTAAAGCCCCTCGCATTGCATTCATAATCAAGTTCACTGATTGACTACCCTGCAGTGCTGTATTCCTGTTTCATCCACTTTAATAAAGTGTCCTGTGTTATAGTAACAGTGAGTTGTGGATTCACTTAATGAATGCCTAAGTTGGGCTTTAGTCTGCCTTAGACTTACTGATCTTCTTTGAATCAACATCACAATAATCCTAAGGGCACTGACAAAACATACAAGTATAAATAAGTAAAATCTATAGAAAGAGAAATATGTTTGATACGTTTTTATTAAGTTGCACACAAATAGCATTCTCTGCCAACAGGCTCAGAAGACAAAACTATGTAGAGACTGTGGAGGCAAATTTCTTTTCTCATGTATTAATCACATGTTTAATCATATCGCATTTAGTTATAGTAATATCACGTTCTCACTTTACTATAGTAAGAGCACTCCCATCACCAGTTTACATGCATGTGGAATGTTAACACAGTGAGGCTATTGTAATGGGAGACGTTAAACAGATAGTGGGATGATCCTAGTGTTTCACTGGGATGCTCTCTCCACATTGCAATGTGTTTATTAAACCCACTTCAAATCAAGCTCACTGGGTGTGTTGCAGGTTATTGTTAAAATGTCCATAAGAAAACACATAACAGACCGGAACCACAGAAGCAATGTGTACAAGCAGGTGGCAAACACAAGTATTTGTACAACACATGCCTCTGCAAAAGCTTCAGTGTTTCCTGGAATTGATTTGGAAACAATAACAGAGCTATTATCTATCTGTTATGACAGTCAAATTTCCCCCAGATAGTCTTGGTTGAGGTCGAGTGACTGTGAAAGGTATATGATCACAGCATTTTCATAATGAACTATTCAGTGACCCCTCTTCAAATACTTTGTCACAGGACAAACATAATCTCTCATAGCAACTTTGTCATGATTTTACAACTCTTTTACCTTTGACAAGTGGACCCTAACATGGCAGCAAAGTGCAACAATGTCTCTTCGTGTACGGGTCCAGAGTTCACAGTATGGATTTAATTTCTTGCATGTCTGTAAATGACAGTACAATGATATGAATAATTCTTCACATTTTACCAGTATAAAAGTAAAACAATTACATCGTCTCATCGGGGCAACCTAAAAGACTCCTTTAATGGCTAGTCTTTGTACATCATAATAACACAGAAGAGAAGAAAGCAATTCATTCTCGATTGCTGTTAATTTCAGGGGATTTTCCAACCTGTTTTGGTTCAAAAGAGCCAAAGGAAAATCCTCATCAATGTTAGAGAGACAACTACATGCTTTTATTGCATGTGCACTGATAATGCTTACTGTCCTGTCATTGTAAGCCAGTCAAAATACATAAATAACACATTGTGATCATGCTGAAGACCACAGATGGCAGTCCAGGCGTCAGGTGGGATAAAGGAGCTGGAAACATCACCTGATAAAGAAAAAAGACAACAGACTGAATGAAAAAGAGAAGTCTCCTTTATTGCACATTTTTCACCAATCACAAGCCTCTTCTCTCCCCTTCTTCCACTCTAGACTTTTGACCAATCAGGTATCCCCTTCTTCCCCCTTCTGCCACCCTAGACTTTTGACCAATCACCGATCAGGATGAATTGCACTAGGGTGTACCCCCCCCCCCCCCCCCTCACCCTGTGGTAGCTGGGATAGGCTCCTGATAGGCTGATAAGGATACGTGGAAGAGGATGGATGGATAATAAAGCAACATGAGAATAAATGAAAGCAAAAATATTATGCAAGCATCAAGGCAAAAAGGAATTTCAATTGGCTTACAAAAATGAAGTCAGAACAGCGCAGCTAATATTATGTAACTTTAGGTGGTACAGTGCAACATCAATTTTGTCTATACAGAAAGAAATCCTGTGCTCTAAACAACGGAAACAGTTAAGGGAGACGAGACACAGAAAAAGAGGACACACACACACACAAAGGTACACAAAGGACAATGATACAAGGGGAACCTAACCTAGACATAATTGCACATGTGTGACTTTTTTAGTCTCAGACAATTTGCATGTTAATGATCAAGGAACTGACCTCACAGCCGATTGTTTGTCAATGGTGCTAGTTTCAGTCATTGTGTAAATGTATTGTTTTGTACTATTTATAAGGTTGGGGAAACCTGTAGCCAGCTGAGACTGAAGAAGTGACTTGGTTGAGTGACAGAATGTTTTTCCCACTGAAAACGCTACGTCGAGATTTACAGAGTCAATCTTTTGGGATCTTATAAGGACATTTTAAAAGCTTACTTAGCATGGTTGTTTTTTGTGGGTTTTCTTTTTTGCTTGTTTAAGAGAACAGTAATTGTATTTTGTTCATTTCATGAAGAATATAATCTCTGCTAACACTGTAGCTGTGATTGACTGGTGTTCCCTGAATGCCTCACATACAGCTCCAGGACATTCAGCCAAGAGTCACTGATCCAACTTCAAGATTTAAATCCCGGATGAGCCCATGTGGTGTTTAAGACTTTGCTGCTTCCCTGTTGACTACTGTAATTTGTTACTATCAGGATTTTCTGAAAAACAAAGCAAAATTGACAGGGAACAGAAAGGGAGAGCATTTTTCTCCTATACTGGCTCCTCTGCACTGGATCCCTCTTAAATCCAGGACTGAATATAAAATACTATTTTTACTTTTAGAGTCTACTTTTTTACATGACACTGTGCACTTCAGGACTTTCAAATATGAAGGTTTTTTTTTAGAGTCAAACAGGAGCTTGTCCTTAGTCATGTTGCTGCTGAGTGATCTTATGAAGTGATGATTTTCATCCATGTAACCTGACAAACATTATTGTTGTTTTGGTTAATTTTCACACACTGCTAAAGCTTTGAGCACTTTCCTATTTTCTACTCACTCAGCTATGTGCTTCCATGTTTCATTTGAACTTCTTTGGTCCATCCACATAAATCCATCCATACACACACACGAATCGTCCTGTACCAGAAAGAGATCTGATGAAGGAGGAGCAGAGGGGAAAAGCTCTTCATTTATGTAAGGCTTTTCTCTGTTTTTGCACTTTTTTCTTTCAGTTTTAAATCAGTGTGAGTTTCTCCAGCAGGCTTCCTCCTCGTCTCCCATCCAGTACAACATGGTAGGCTAAACCTCACTGGGATTTATGTAGCACCTCTACAGCCTCATTCTAGAAAATTCATACACAATAACATTCACAGCTGTTTATTGCTGTATAAAGACTATGCAGAAGCAGAAGGTACTGGCTCATCAAACTCTCAACAGCAATAATGTAGACATATGAAGTTGGTGGGATTGTTGCAAAGCAAACAATCAGGCTGTTAGGGTGAACCTGTGAAGTGTTTTAGCTTTATGGATATCAAAGTGTTGCTCAGTGAATCGACCAATAAAATCTGACACCTTGTGGACAGATGATACCATTACAGCTGATAGAATCACCGGGTTTGTTCTTTTTAGGGGTTATTTTTATGCCTCCAGTGTAACAGTGTGAGTTGTGTTGAATTACTGCGGGTTCAGTAGAGGTCTCAAGACACCAGTCCTCGAGGCCTGGAGTTGCCCACCCCTGCTGTAGAGGATGTATAGGTCTGATCTTGGAAAAACGAAATGTGTTTGGCAAAAAGATGAAGATCAAAGAATCTTTTTCAGTTCACACAGAAAACTCTGATCCCAGGATGTTTTTAAGGGATTGACATACTTTTGCGATCATTGTATTTGCTGATTATTCATCAGTTCTGTATCGGTTCCCTCTGTCCTCTCCATGCTGACCTCCTACTTCCTGTCCATCTCTCCACCTCAAGCTATCTACTCCATTCCTCTGCTATCCTGGTTTGTGTGTTTACATGTGTGTGCTTGTTTTTGTGCAGTAGCGGGACTTAGTGGGGATTTTCTGCCTGTTGGTTCCACACTTCTGCTGGCAATCAGGCACCTGCCTGTGATGACCTTGTCCCAAACCGCTACTTAAAGGAGTGGCTGAGCCTCTCTTGGTGCTGGATTGTTTAATGACAGATCCTTGTCAGCTTTTTTCTAACAAAAAACTCCCAAGGAAAACCCTGTGTCCCTTCAAGCTCATTCATCAATCCTTCCTTCCTTCTATAAGCTCGCCAAGAAGACAAAATTGGTAAAACTTGGAAAACAAGAAAAAACAAAAAACAAAACTCACAAACAGCTGATCTTTTTTAATTTTAATTGAAAATATAATACAAGGCATTTTCAATGAACATAAATATGGAAGATACAAGTGCACACTGCACATTATTGTCTACAGTTTAGGCCGTCTGTATAAATAAGCATATTTGTTTGGCCACCAACTTGTCCACAGCAGTTATACAATCCACGCTGGTTTATAACTCAGTGTGATAGTGAGCACTTCTTTCACTTTTCTTAATGTGCTTTTTATACATGTACAATACAAAAATAAAGGCTTGCGTTGAATACATTTGAATGTCCATAATGTACACTTTTAAAGGACACAGAGTCTTAAATGCACAGCAAACAGATTTCCTCTTTTCTTTCAACTTCCCTCATGAAATCTTGGCTTTAGTCTTGAGCTTATATTCTCAAGTGGTTTGCATGAGATGCTTTTACAGTATGTTTTCCTTCAACATCATCAGCCTTCATCTCAGAATGTCATGTAAATAATTGTAAAAATATCTGTGCATATTAACCAAAAAAGCTTAAATAACAAACATATGCTCCAGTGTAATTACACTACAGCAGAATATGACCACGCTTTCTTCTCTTTTCCAAATCTAAATCATATTCAGTAACAACAGACATTACAAATAGCGCTAACGTGTAAAAACATAACAAATAGTTTTAGCTCTTAACTTTTGAAAAGAAGTTCTGGGATCATTCAGTGTATTAAAATGACCTTAGCTATTTGGATACATTCTTACAAATGTGATTTTTTACAAAACAGTGCCTCCCTCACAGCAGTTTTTATTCAAAATATGTCCACACATTTTGGAAATGGAAAATAGTCTCTGAACCAAATCTAGTTTATTCGTTTCAGATTAGAAGCAAACTGAAACACATTTGTTAACTTCCAAGGTCCATGAAGAAAGTCTAAAGAGGTCTAGATTCCAGGAATATCGGTAGCGTATAGAACAACATTGCTGAAAGACTGATGGTCCTGCAATAATGTTGATGGAGTCTTTAGGTTTTTAGCCAAAAACTCCATCAGATTGAATGAAACTTCATAAAATGGCTCAAATTTGCTGACCTAACATTGTATCTCGAGGCTTCTAAACAGACTCTCGTGCGCTTTATGCTTGTTAACATTTCCCCCAATATTTCTGTCAGTAGAATGTGAATACTTGATATACTCAAGTAAAGAAACTATAGAATTTTTTCAAATGTGCTACACAATTGTATATCCACAATTTTTTTTTTTCCAAGGAGTTTAAATACATAAGTACTGAAGTGTGGTGGACTATTTTGAAAGGAGACCTGCCTTATGGTTCTAATCCTGATGCGATGCATAGCGGTGCTCTGCTGCTAGCTGATATATTTGGTGGCCTCTTTTTGATCTTCAGTTCAATTGAATTTTATTTATACAGCAAATCACAACAACAGTTGCCTCAAGGCGCTTTATATTGTAAGGTAGACCCTACAATAATACAGAGAAAGTCATATTATTGTTAGTTGCCCAACAATAATATGACCCCCTATGGGCAAGCGCTTTGGCAACAGTGGGAAGGAAAAACTCCCTTTGAACAGGAGGAATCCTTCAGCAGAACCAGGCTCAGGGAGGGGCGGTCATCTACCACGACCGGTTGGGTTGTGGCAGATAGCCGGTTGTATATTTTTTCAGTTTTCTTGATCCACTGCTGGTCAAAGAAGGTGGCTCCTACTCCCTCTTGTTAAAAGCGAGAGCTTTATCCTCACTGTGCAACACTGTGTGATCACCGGGTGTCTTTCTCTAATGCTATAAGCTCTTTGCGCAAGTCTAGAAGAACAGGTCCAAATAATGAATGTATGTAATGAATTTATGCCGATGACGCAGATGATGACTTAGTTACAAAAGAATGCCAACACAAAGTGGTAATAAAGGCAAACATGTCCCCTGTTTCGCCGTCCATCCATCCATTTTCTTCCGCTTATCCGGGGCCAGGTCGCGGGGGCAACAGCCCAAGTAGAGAAGCCCAGACCTCCCTCTTCCCAGCCACCTCCTCCAGTTTATCAACGCCTTACCAAGGCGTTTCCAGGCCAGCTGAGAGATATAATCTCTCCAGCGTGTCCTGGGTCTGCCCCAGGGCCTCCTCCCGGTGGGACATGCCCGGAAAACCTCCCCCAGGAGGCATCCTTGTCAGATGCCCGAACCACCTCAGCTGGCTCCTTTCGATGTGGAGGAGCAGCGGCTCTACTCTGAGCCCCTCCCTAATGGCCGAACTTCTCACCATATCTCTAAGGGAGAGGCCAGCCACCCTTCGGAGGAAGCCCATTTCCGCTGCTTGTATTCGCAATCTCATTCTTTCGTCACTACCCACAGCTTGGAGGTGCTGATTCTCATTCCCACTTCTCATCTCTGCTTTTTGCAGATGATGTGGTCCTGTTGGCTTCATCAGGTGATGGCCTCCAGCTCGCCTGTTTCTGTTGTCCATAAAGGCTGCACCCAACAATGTGCTACCAATTACCCCCAAAATTCACATATTTACAATTTGAATGCTGCAGGCAACTTTAAATTATTAGTTATTAGTACTATTCAAGAATATAAGCAAATTTAATGCTCTGCAGTCCTAAACAGAGCTCAGTATTAACAGAAGCTTTTGCTCATCTGTATTTAAAGAAGTGAGTTTAAAAGCATTTTATAAGTTGAAAACCCAACAGAAGCAAAGCCAAAAAAAAAAGGATTAGGATATTTTGCAAAGGCAAACTTTATCACACAACACATTATATTGTTTTTTGATGTCTGGTGCTGAAATAGAGTTAATAATACATAGATTAAACCCAGTGTTTATGAGCAACATTCTCCTTCTTAAACAGTAATGACCTATGAGTCCTTCAGGTAGTTTCTCTAAATAAAGACAATGGATAAAGTGTAGCATGCTGGTGCTCTTTTTTTTTCTGCCCGTGAGATTAGTACACACGGGGTTCCAGCTGCGGTTCATAAATGGCAGGAGGAAAACAGTTTGGAAGAAATTACATTTAAAAATCTAAATCTTAAAAACGAAAACATTAAAATCCATGAAGTAGAAAAGAGGATACTGGACAAATGTATGAAAATCATATCTATACATAGTTTCAAATGTGTACAGTGCATACAGAGTACAAAAGAACTATAAGTAAGTATATTTAAAGGAAGTAAACAGTGTGTCTGAGAGCTTGTTGGCATCAGTAAATGACCTTTTCATTTTGAATTCTTTGCTAAATATTAAAGTCCCTTTGAAAAATCAGCAATTGACCCTTTGTGAGAACGTAAAGGGACAGTATTCCTTTAGCTCATGCTAGACTAGAGATCCGGCCTGGTTCTGTGCAGGAACCATAATGGGCACTCCTCCCATTCGGGAGATGTTGGAGGCCATGATGGTGGAGGTGGGTAGTGGTGGCGGGGAGGGAGCGGTCTGGAGCTGCAGCCGAGGCTGGTTGTACGTTTGCGGCAGCGCCTGTGCCTGGGGCAACTGGGTGTAGCGCTCGGGTCTGGGCATGGAACCGCCATTGCTGCCGGCCTCGGGGGACAATGGCTGTTCACGTGGCAGGGTGATGTTGTTGTTGTAGCTGTAATGGGTGGGAGTGGAGGCCCCTTGGTGGCGGGACGGTCTATAGCCGGCATTGCTGCCTGTGGCGGTGATGATGGATGCAGTGTCTGAGGGGGGGCGCTGTGGATACTGCTGCAGGTGGTGGTGGTGGTTGTTGTGGTGATGGGAGGACTCTTTGTGGTGTGGGCTGGAGGCGATGGAGGACAGGGTGCCATTCTTGGAGATGATGTCAGAACCCATGCCGCTCTTAGCCCATGACACACGCTTGGGAGCCTGAGCATCCTCCCTGTAGACATTGAGGTGTAGGATTACTTATTTGTGACGTGTAGATTACTTTTAGAAATGCATAATTAGTTCACAGTAACACTGAAATGGAGTACTTCATTAAATCTTGAAACTATGGTAATTTGTTTCTGCTATCACAGGATATGAAAATTAAATCTGAAATACAGGCTTCTTAAACAGGTGTTCTTCTCTTAGACTGGGAAAAACAAAAGCATCGAGTCGATGGTTCAAGCAGCAGCAAATACCCAGTGCTAGTGATAGAATCACTTTAGTTTGAGAAATGTGCAAGATCAAAATGTGCATTCCTGTGCAATTGGTGTAAGCCAAAAATAAAACCTGGGTCATCTGCAAAGGACTAAAATGAATTTGATTCAAAGCAGCAGCAACAAGAACTTCATCTACCAACGCTGCGACTTGTGACTTGCCTGAACTGACACTGTTTAGAACTGTGGCAAAAGGGTCCTGGTTCAGATCTGCTGGCCAGCTGAGATGCTGTTACGAATTTTAAATGATAAAATTCTGCTTGCATTTAAGCCACATTGACTCACTTGATTTCATTGGCCAAGTCATCCTCGCTGTTTCTTCTCCTTATCAGGAAGACAAAAGCGAGGCACACAAAAAGGAGGAAGATGAAGCCAGCCACTGAGCCAACTGTGGCACCAACAATCACCCCCACTTTATTGGCTGGAATTAAAGAACATACAATTACTATCTCAAAGAATTTAAAAACACTTTTATTACCTCATTTTGTGTAGAATCAATAGTACTTGTATAGCACTGGCTAGAAAAGCAGATTAATGTTTGATATTTGAGTCATGTAAAGATGTCCTTTCTGTTTGACATAAAGATGGACTAATCAGGTGACCAGTTGTGTTGTGGCCTAGCAAATCAGTTTTAAGCTACAATTCAGTTTCATTTATATAGGTACAAATCACAACAGCTGTTGGCTTAAGGCGCTTTATATTGTAATGTAAAGACACTACAATAATGCTGAGATGTTGATCACTAATTTACCGCTGTCCATTGTTTTCAGGCTTCTGCATCATTATATATTCCCAGGATGCCAGGTTGTGTTGGGCATGGTTGGCTGTCCAGACTCATGTTAAAGTAAGACAAATTCAGCCAACTATGACAAAAGTATAAAGTATATAATTTTCTTAGTTGCTGAATAGAAAAGTCAGCTAAGCTAATGGTTAAGCTAAATGTCACAGACTTATGCTAGCAACGTTAAACATGTCTGGCAAACAGGGTTTGTTTTTTACTTTGAATCTGTGTAAGTCACGAGTGATAGGGATTTATAGTGATACTTTTGTTAAATTATTGTATATTTGTAATATTTTAATGTATATGTAAGCAAGTTCGCTGCATATTCATTTAGTTTTCTTATGACGTGTGAGCAGTCATAAGAAATTAGTACGATATGATCATGTCCAACAGAAATAATTGAGACGCGTGAATGGAATCATTAATTACATCGATACTCGCTGTTCATGCTGAGTGTGACTGCTTGATAATAGTGTATCTGAATGTGTGGTCCATTACTATTTTTCATCACTTATTTTTATTAATAAACCATAACCAGGGTTACACTTGCTGCGTACAGTTGGTAATGTGCAGGTCGATTTCGCAGGTCTTTTCTGCCACCGTGTTGCTGGCTGTGCACACGTATTTCCCCGACATGTTGCTGCTCAGGTTGTTCAGCTTCAGAGTGCCAGTCTTCTCATCTAAAACCGCAGTTTACATGGAAAAGACAGTCAAACACACATGAAGACACATTATTTCCCATGTATATGCACACACACAACAACACAAAATTAGTCTACAAATACACGCGATGATTTGACAAATCTACTCTTCAAACAAAACAAGAGCGAGTGCTTCATACTGAAAAGTAAAGATGCTATTAGAGAACTCCACCAATCAGATGCTTCCTTACGAGCAAGAATGGGTTGTCAGTGGCCATTCAATAACAGTTCTCAAAGATGTGCTAAGTGACAATCCCAAAAGATGGCGTGCAATTCACATTTATAGCAAACAATGATTCTTTGTTTTTTTGCTGTGCACTCACTGAGCATGGGTGAGAAGAAGACCTCAGAGGTGGGGCTGGTTTTCTTCCACTTGTACAAAGGGATAGGTTTCCCAGAGCTGGACATGCAGATCAGAGTAACATTTCCTTTTACCTCTGGCTTCCCTGACATAGAGCACTTCGGAACAGAAGGAGGGACTGAGGGGAAAGGATTATGTAATGTTTTATTACAAGATTTTCTGTTTTACTGTTTCACAGTGAATCTGAGAAGTACAGCTGTGCGACTGGTGAATTTCTCTTACCTTTCACATCCAGGGTAACCGTTTCAGTAATACCATCATTAACATTCTGAAAGATGTAGCTTCCCGAATCGGACTCCCGGGTGTTGTTGATGTAGAACGACACATCTGATGATGGCATCTGACGTAAGAAACCGACACGGCCGTTAAACTGTCCCTCAAACACCTTCACCGTGTTTTCGGTGTAGGAGATTATCTGGACAGAAGGACAGAAAGCAAGCGTCACATGAAACAAAAAGAAGATTAAAAAAAGGTTTTTTTTGGTCTTTTAGTACATAAAAGAAAGCACAAGAAGAAGTAGTTGTGCATAACAGATATCACTGACCTGTGTCACTGACATCCAGGTCAGTGATGTAATGGACTTTGTATTTATCCAAAACATTTCCAGAGATTTATTTGCTAAATATCCAAGTGCAAGACTTCAAAGAAAAGAAAGTTTCACTAACACTGGTAAAATCAGCAGTGCTTACAGAGAGACAAGTTCAGGACATCTTCAACAACTCACCTTAGTATCACTGACATTGGACAGAAGTGAGCTTCACTGACTCATCAACCTATGTGAGTGAAGTTGGCCCCCCCACCTTCTTCAAATCTAACAAAAGTGGTATCAAACGTTTGTGCTACGTTTGTGCTGCAAAAATTTTCGTTTGTGCTGCTTTCATTTTAAAGATATTAATAAAAATTTCTAGAGGTCATTAGAGGTCAACCAGCCCCCCCCACATTGATGGAATCAAACAAAATTGATGTCAATCAACTGTGCTACGTTTGTGCTGGTTTGTGCTGCAAAAATTTTCATTTGTGCCGCTTTCATTTTAAAGATATTAATAAAAATTTCTAGAGGTCCCCCCACACAGGTTGATTCTGTTCATCTGGACATTTTCAGTGGGAGAAAATTCTCGTCACTCATCCAAGTGACTTCTTCAGTCTCAGCTGACAGCAGGTTTCCCCAACCTTATAAACAGTACATTTACAGTGAAGAGAGATGTTACATCTGTCTTCACTTGCATCCCAGTCACAGAAGCGTTGGAGGTAGTTTGTAAGAGATTACAGGATCACCCTAACCTCAGCAACAGGACCACTCTCAGCACTGATCAATTGTGTTTGCTTTTGGAACTGTGTCTTAATTCCACCTATTTTGCATAAGGGTCAGTAGTACAGACAGAAACATGGGTGTGCCATGGGTTCCCCAGTTTCACCCATTGTGGCCAATTTGTGCATGGAGGAGGTGGAAAACCAGGCTTTGTTATCTGTCACGGCAGGTTAAGCCGATGTGTTTGGAAACAGGACCCAAAAGCAGATACTGTAGGAGACAGAAGTCAACTTAAACCAAAAGAGAGCCTTTATTAGGGCTCTACTACTAAACTGAGAACAGGCTATGACAACTATGAAACTGTGACCAAACTATGATGAGACTATGGCGTAGCACAACAGACGACCTGACAATGAAACACAGAAAACAGAGGACTTAAATACACAGGAGGTAATCAGGAGGTAAACATATGGGGAAACAGCTGACTGAAATTAAACATAATGATGTCACAGGGAAGTGAAGCTAAACACAATGACAAAAACGCACCAGACCCCTTTAGAATAAAACATGAAACAGAGAAAAATACAATAATCAACAAAATAAAACAAAAATACACAAAAAACTGGGTCTCAGACCCAGTACCGTCATGGTTCCTGGGTAGTTCTCCTACACAGGAACACCACCAAGTCATGGTTCTGGTATGTGGATGACACCTGGGAGAAAATCAAATCTCAGGACATACCAAAATTTACGGATCACATTGACTCCACATTCTCCTCCTGAAGGCCCGCAACACTGCCTTCAGGTCAGGAGATGCACACGCCTACAGTATAGCTAGGGCTAAGCTAAAGAGGGGTATCAAAAAAGCCAAACACCATTACAAAAAGAAGGTAGAAGAACACTTCTCCAACTCCAACCCCCGACGCATGTGGCAAGGACTCCAGACCATTACAGACTACAGGACCACCAAACCCTCCCCTGCATCCTCCTTCCTCAACAAGCTCAACAACTTTTATGCTCATTTTGAGCGAGGGAATCCAACAACTACAACCAAAGCAGACGTGACGCCGGACCACCACCCACTGACTCTCTCCCCCACCGATGTAGGAGCGGTGCTGAGCAGGATTAATGTCCACAAGGCTGCATGTCCTGATGGCATCCCTGGGTGTGTTCTCAGAGCGTGTTCTGGGGAGTTTGCAGGAGTGCTGACAGACATATTCAACCTGTCCTTGGCCCACGCTGTGGTACCGGCCTGCTTCAACTCCACCTCCATCATCCCCATACCCAAAAACTCCAACCCATCAAGCCTAAACGACTACCGCCCAGTAGCCCTCACCACCATCATTACAAAGTGCTTAGAGCGGCTGGTCCTAGCACACTACAAATCCTGTCTCTCCCCCCCCACCCTGGACCCCCACCAATTTGCATACCGTCAGAAAAGGAGCACAGAGGATGCAGTCTCCATCATGCTGCACTCTGTCCTCTCACACCTGGACAATAACAACACCTACGCCAGAATGCTGTTTATAGACTTCAGTTCAGCGTTCAATACAACCCTCCCCTCACAATTCATCAGGAAACTGACAGACCTAGGCGTCAGTTCCCTCATGTGTAAATGGTTACTGGACTTCCTTACCAACCAGCCCCAACATGTCCAGCTGGATAACCACTGCTCATCTACAATTACAATGAACACCGGTGTACCACAAGGCTGTGTGATGAGCCCTTTCCTTTACTCCCTCTTCACCCATGACTGCAGACCTGCTGATGGTTCCAACACCATCATTAACTTTGCAGATGACACCGTGGTGATTGGCCTCATCAGTGACAACGATGGATCTCATCTGGACGACCAACTGCTCCAAGCTGGTCAAGAAGGCTCACCAGTGCCTCTTCTTCCTGAGGACTCTGATGAAGAACCACCTGTCCTCAGACATCCTGGTGAACTTCTATCGCTGTACCATCGAGAGCATCCTGACCAACTGTATAACAGTCTGGTATGGAAACTGCTCTGCCTCGGACTGGAAGGCGTTGCAAAGGGTCGTAAAAACTGCCCAGCGCATCGCTGGAGCACCACTTCCTGCCATACAAAACATCTACCCTTCTTCCTTCTGGGAGGCGCTACAGGAGCCTCCGGACTAAGACCACAAGGTACCGGGACAGCTTCTTCCCTACAGCTGTCAGACTCCTGAACTCCTGACATCTGACCAACATTAAACTCATGGACTGAACATACACATACAGACACCCCCAACCACCTACACACACACAACAGACAAAACAAACAAATGGACAACTGTACCCTCATACACACAACAATTAATCATTATGAATAATAATAATAATAATAATAATAAAGATAATAATCATTATGAAGTGCTTGTAACGGTTAGTCATGCATCAATTCAAATTATCTCTTTCCCCCAACCTGGATCCATTTGCGTTCGCATACCGGTCAAAACGCTTAACCGATGATGCAATTTCAACTGCCCTTCACTCAGCCCTCACACATCTAGACACTATAGACTCATACGTTAGAATGCCATTCATAGATTTCAGTTCAGCTTTCAACACCATCATTCACAAACTGGATCTGCAGAATCAACCTTTTGGGATTTACCTATCTGGATGATTAAGCATGCATCAAGATATTAATTTATTAATATTTTTAAAATGATAGCAGCACAAACAAAAATTTTTGCAGCACAAACGTAGCACAAACATTTGACATCAATTTTGTTTGATTCCATTAATGTGGGGGGGCTGGTTGACCTCTGATGACCTCTAGAAATTGTTATTAATATCTTTAAAATGATAGCAGCACAAACAAAAATTTTTGCAGCACAAACCAGCACAAACGTAGCACAAATGTTTGACATCAATTTTGTTTGATTTGGGTGATGTGGGGCTGGTTGACCTTTTAAACTTTACATTTTCATTGATATCTTTAAGACAGAAGCAGCACAAAAGACAATCTTTGCAGCACAAACCAGCACAAACGTAGCACAGTTGATTGACATCAATTTTGTTTGATTCCATCAATGTGGGGGGGCTGGTTGACCTCTGATGACCTCTAGAAATTTTTATTAAAATCTTTAAAATGAAAGCGGCACAAATGAAAATTTTTGCAGCACAAACCAGCACAAACGTAGCACAAACGTTTGATACCACTTTTGTTAGTTTTGAAGAAGATGGGGGGGCCAACTTCACTCACATCATCAACCTTTACTGGACTCTACACAAAGTTTTACAGCCTTCTCCAAAGCAACTACACATGATACATATTGGCAGCTGAGGTAAACAGTGCACGGCGGACTGACAGCCCACACTCACTACAATTCAACAGCAGCCAGAGTTCTTTGCCCAACAGTGGCCACCATAGATTATGCATAGGATTATGCACTTGAACTGGGTGGGCTAAGAAAAGTCGACTGCATTTTGCTATCTATTCACATCTGTGGTGAGATTTAACACACCCTATCTTTAAAAAGGTACGTTCTCAGTTTAAACATTGGACATGTTTTCTATGTTCAGTTGTGAATAAAACATGCAAATCACTGCATTCTGTTTTTATTAACATTTTTTGTAACTAGGGTTATAAATCACTGCAGATAGAAATAACAGATGACTAAAATAAAATCTAACCTTCACATTTCCACCTATAAGGCCAAATTAAACAGTAATATTAATGTTCTTGAACCTGATCTATAAATTCTCAGCTCTCATTCTCTGCAATTTAATTAACACAAATTATGCAGGTCTGTAGTATTAGATAAACACTACATTCTAACGAATATGGCTCTTGTACAATAAAAAAACAAAACACAACAAAAGAAGCCTGATATAAAACCTAGTTCCAGCACATGTATCTCTGCAGTGGAAGGGGCTGAAATACAGTATAAATAGAACGGTTCAAGGCAGATGCATCATTTACAGTAAAAGGTAAAGATGTTCTTAGATTAAAATCTGTTTTCTTTGAGTAATCTAGTCATCTGATGGTCTGGACCTTGATCACTTGCTGTAACTGATGGAACCTTGAATTCTGCTTTATACCAGAGAATCCTGAAGGACAATCTCCTGCCATCAGCTTGTATTCTGAAGTTCAATTACATTTAAGTTATGCACCAGGAAAGTGATCCAGAACACAGCAGCAAAAGAAAAAATGAAGGTTTTGGAGTGATCAAAATAGTCAAACACCGGACTTAAATCTGATTGAGATGCTTTGGCAGGACCTTAACCAGACCGTTTATTCTCAAAAGCCCTCCAATGTGAAAGAATTAAACCATTCTGCAAAGAAGAGTGGGCCAAAATCACTCCACAGTGATCTAAAAGCATCGTCGCCCGTTACCTTAAAGGTAAGAATGGTGAGGAGCAAAAACTGTCTGTTTAAGAGAGAAGATGAACTGAGGGGCTGCACCAAGACCTCATGCATTGGTATTTATGATTACTTTCAACTACAAATGATGCCAAGCAACTCTAATAGCATTCAAAAACAAAACCAAGAGCTGGAAAAGGCACAATAGGTTCTTGTCAATTATTTTCTCCATATTACTATTATTATATCATGCATAGTAAACATATATTAGCAGTTTGGAAAAAATCTCACTTAGTTACTTACATAATTAGTACCATACCACCCCATTAGAGCACTTTGCTCTCAGACTGCAGGCTTACTTGTTGTTCCTAGAATATTTAAAAGTAGAATGGGAGGAAGAGCCTTCAGTTTTCAGGCCCCTCTTCTGTGGAACCAGATTTGGATTGGGGAGACAGACACTATCTCTACTTTTAAAATTTGGGTTCAGAGTTTCCTTCTTGCTAAAATAGTATAGTTAGGGTGTGATCAGGTGACCCTGAGTTATGCTGCAATAGGTATAGGCTGCTGGAGGATTCCCATGATGCACTGAGTATTTCTTCTTCAGTCACCTTTCTCGCTCACTATGTGTTTATACATATCATTTCTAGTTAATAATCTCTGTCTCTCTTCCACAGCATGTCTTTTGTCCTGTCTTCCTTCTCTCACCCCAACCGGTCATGGCAGATGGCCCCGCCCTCCCTGAGCCTGGTTCTGCTGGAGGTTTCTTCCTGTTAAAACTGAGTTTTTCCTTCCCACTGTTACCAAAGTGCTTGCTCATAGGGGGTCATGTGATTGTTGGGTTTTTCTCTGTATTATTGTAGGGTCTACCTTACACTATAAAGTGACTTGAGGTGACTGTTGTTGTGATTTGGTGCTGTATAAATAAAATACAATAGAACTGAACAATTTGTCAGAGGGGAATTGCTCACTTTATCTTGTCTAAACACATAAGACTCTGAATAGATTGCAGTTAAGTTTTGTTCTTTTTATCAGTGAAAATGTTTTTACATTTAATGAATGTTTCTTCCTGTAAAGAGTAAAGTAAGGTGAGTCACTAAGGAAATAATAAAAAAAAAACCTGTATCCTTTCCCTTCCTGAGTTCTCTTTCTTCCCCTAAATCTATTTGATTGTGATCCTCCTTTTGGATCATCTATCTGCACAGCACAGTAGTATTAGAAACCTTTAAGTCTTTTCTTGTCTTGGCTTAATATATATTACACCTAAGTGTAATTGTTTCCTTACCATCTTCATCTGGCTGGTGTTAGGCATCAAAAAGTTCCAGGCGATACTCTTGGAATTTGGGGTGCCGCCAGTGTACCGGGCCTGCAGCTCCACATACTGACCCTCGATCACTTCTACATTTTTCAGGGGTATTAAAAAGTTGGCCCATATGCCTGGATGAAGGAAGAAAGGGAAAAAGCACACTGTAAAAATCACAGATTTTTTATTACTTTTATACACCACTGTACATGTAATCAATAATTGTAATCTCTATATTAATTTCTATTGTTAATCTCTGACTCTCACACAGTGTGTTTGTTGTCTGCCCCCCTCACAGCCAACCAGACGTGGTAGAAGAAAAAGCCGTCCCTCCCAGAGCAGAGGCTTCTTCCTATTAAAAGAGGTTTTTTTCTTCCCACTATCACCAAGTGCTTGCTCCAGTTGCTAGAATGTTCTATGTAATATTGCAGGGTTTATCTTACAGTATAAACTGCCTGAATGTTGTGATTCAATTTAATTGAATTCTGACTCTGAATCATTACCTGTACAGTTGAAGGTGCAGCAGGAAACATGTTTGGATTGTTCTTTGTTTCTCATGCCTGTTTCATGTTTGATGTCATATTTTTTTTTATAATAAAAAGGTTATAAGCAGAATAATATTATAAGATTAATGAGGATCTGCTTAGCTTCTTTTTAATAATTGCCATTGAAGAAAAAAGTTTGCTTCAAGGACATTATTATAAAACTGTATCCATGATTTTATATGCATGCGGCTCTTCTTACACAGTTTATAATGTTACATTACCACAGATGTTATCACAGATGAACTTGTGCATTATCTGGATTTAACGCAATAGTGATAATGAAAGCAAGCTGAATAGAGAGAGCACTATCACAGTGAAATGTAATGTTTATTTAAGACCACAGAGAGGCAGCAGAGAGCCAAAACACATCTGCAGCACACACAACCAAATCAGAAAAAAACAAGGTCTTTGCTTACATATTTATATGTGACACTTTTTTTTATTAGTTAAAGTGTTCATTTAAGTAGTTGATAAATATGACAAATAAATGACAGAGGCTATAAACCTCAGTCACCGACTGTGCATAATTTGTGTTTAGTGTAATCAAAGGTTTTCTCAGGGGAATGTCAGTCTCTCCTATAAAATGAGGGTGGTTTGAATCATGGAATTAGTCAACAGAAACCACATATCTCACCTTTTTTTCTCAGGGACCCATAACAGAGAAATGCAGAAAGTATGTGAACCCAATATAAATTAACACACACACACACACACACACACACACACACACTGGAGCATGACTTTTTGACAGTGGTCAAAAAGTATCAAATGGACAAGCATCTCAGTGCTTGTCCATTTGATACTGTTGACCACAGTATTTTACTACAGCAATTAAAACACACTGTTAGTATTAAAGGAATTGCACTGGAGTGGTTTGAATCAAGAGTACTAAGTGGACTTTTCCCATATTAGCTGCTCTTCATTGGCTATCAGGCCGCTCTCCTGTGGAACTAGCTCCCAGTTTAGATTAAGGGCATATGTGTGCTCTAATTTTGAAATACACTTAAAACCTTCCTTTTTGATAAAGCTTTTAGTTAGGACTGTATCAGGTGAGTCTGAACCTTCCCTTATTTATGCTGCAAAGGTTAGGCTGCTGAGGGCGCTTTGCGTTTCTTCTTCACTCATCTCTTTCCACTCTCTGTGTGTTTATACACCACTATTGCATTTAATAACTGGGAACTCTCTTCTCTTCTCTTTCCCCTTGCCCATGACTTATCACAATGGATGGCTGTCCCTCCATGAGCCTAGTTGTATCCGAGGTCTTTCCTGTTAAAAAGGAGATTTTCCTTTCCACTGTCACCAAATGCTTGCTCACAGGGCACAGAGTGATTTTGTAGGGGTTTTACCTTATAATATAAATTGCCATGAGGCTGTTGTGAATTGTCACGAGGACACGAGCACCTGGAACATGGCTGCCAACTCTAAAGTGCATTGTATGTTTGTGTGTACTCATCAGAACCATGGCATGTTCAATTCAATTCAGTTTTATTTATATAGCAACAAATCACATCAGCAGTTGCCTCGAGGTGGTTTATGTTGAAAAATGAAAGGCGTAGGCACATTATAAAAATTGACAGGACTCTTGTCAGCACAACTTTAATATGGAAAACCACTTACATGAACAAACATTCTTCATACCCCACATTATAGTTTCAAATAGACATTTGAAACAAGCTGTTTATACACTAATAAAAGTCATGCATTATGGATTAGCTTCCTTCACTGCACAGCAGTACCTTCCTGCTAATTAGTACCATTATTTAGATGCCACAGTTGTTACCGCAACAAAACTATTTACATGTAAAGGAAGTGATGTAATCAAGTAGGGGCTTCCCAAGCAAACTATTACCTGAAACAACAACAAAACAACTATTTCTGTGGTGGCTAAATATTCCAAAGCAGAGGGGTGGAGGTCAAGGCACGTGACTTGTAGTTATTAAAGTCCTAACAATTGAAATAATTTGACATCAGAAAAAATACTGATTGTAGGTTTTTTATACAGCATTGTGCAATGATGTACTGAATATCTGGGCTTTTTTAAGGCCAATTAACTGCATTATGGCTACTCTGGAGCAATAGAAACACAAAACTAACAAACAGATAATATTAAAAAACAGCACTATGATGTTGTGGATGTCAAATGTTTTATTAGAACTACTGTTAATCAATAACTGCCATTATTGCAACTGCACAATCAAATGAATTCTCAGAAAATTCATTTGAATTTTGAATTGTTTCTCAAAAAATTATTTGAGAACTGAAACAGAGACTTTATATGCAACTAGACTGCTGGTGATAAAAACAAAATAAAGCCAACCAGGTTTGCTTCTGTAGTGGACACAGAGTTGCTTATTTCATTACACTATTTAGCTTTTCTATTTCAACAGACAGTCTCTGGCACTGAGCAAGGAGCGCCCCCTGTGGCCAAAAGCTATAGAAATGTACACAGTGAGTTGAAACCCATTATAAGCTGAATTATTCTGATTTATAGCATTTAAAGCTCAATTTAAAGCATCACAGATTTGGCAAAATATCTTGTTGGATTTGAACTTGTTGGACTAATGAACATCTCTTGTGCTTTATTGCTTCTCCAGCCCTAAATTATACAGGTGAAATGTGAATGGCAACAATGCGCCATGTAAAGAGATCTCTATAGAGAGGAGGTGTAGGTATCAGTTTCTCAGTCACTGTGGAGATGGAGTAGATAAGTGACAGTGATGAGAGAATGTGTGGGCTATGCTCCTTTGGGAACATTGCTTCTAACAAAGAATCACACTAGTGAAGCCATAAGATAGACTAAATAAGGAAAGATGTGGAAGGTTAGCGTAAGAATAAATGCTGCTAAAAAGGGTGAAAGGAGAAAACAAGGAGAAGCAGAGATCCATTGTGTCAATGGCTCTTTAGGCCCTAAGAAGATTTGGTGCAGCAGTGAGATAGGCCTGTTGTTTATAGAGGTGCTGACTGATGGATGGTTGGATCAGTGGACATGTAGAGATGACAGAAAGAGGCTTAAATATAAATGCAATGAGTCACTGTAGAGTGGCTCTCTGATGATTGCTATAAGCTTAAAGGGAGCCCGATGAGAGGCTGCTGCATGTCTCACAGATTGGATGAAGGGAAGGAAGAGAAACGGAGACTCTCTGGGATGAAGAAGATTTTACTAAAGCTAAAACAGCAACAAGAGATCTTGAAATGTTTATATTTAGAATAGATGTAAAACTAGATCAGAGAATAGTGTGCCCGTGCAGAAATTGTTCTATTTGACACAAATTAGAAACTCCAGCAATGGATAAGTTCACTTTTTAAGCCAAGAAGTTTGGGAAAACACCTAGCCGGAATCCTTTCAAATCTTTGCGGTAAGACTCTGGAATACAAGACTTCCCAACAGGGATAACCCAGACACAAACATTTCAGTGGGGGAAAACAGCTTTTTTTCAGCAAATTTTCAGCTCCTCATTAGTGTGGATGAGCTGCGCTTCATGATTTAGTCTGATCACATGGGCATTTTTTTCCCCATCAAAATCTTGCCAAGTGCTGCTTTAAGAAGATTTTCTGACAGAAATCCTTCCTGATTCCAATGAGAGCATACTACATTGAAAAAAAAGATGAAACATGTATAGAAAAAAAAACTTGGCAGAAAAAATAGAGAAATGAACAAGGCCACTGAGATTTACTCTTAAAGTGGTCAGTGAGGCATAATCTTTCCCTCTGTGGCAGGTCTGAAATCTATTCTGCTCGCTTCATGACAATTACTTTTAAATATTCCTTGGTGACTGATGGCAGGGCAGATGGGAGCGAATTCGCTGAAGGGCGTAATGAGGACTGGATGGGTCTCGCTGGATCTAATAGGGCTATTTCACTAAGTCTGATATAACAAGGTGTTTTATGGTTAGCTGGAGAAGCTTTTATTCATCTCTCTCTTTCAAAGTAACAGTTTCTTCACTCTATGTAGAGATACCACTTTGGAAGCTGGATATGGAGTTGGCAGACATAATTACAGGGTAGATTTGAATTGGGAAAAAAGTGGGAGTTACACTGTTGTCCCCCAGTGTAATAAGTGCTATAGTTCTTCAGTACTTCCAAAGCTGGTGATAACAACACTGAAAGGGTAAAAACTATCAAGAATAGTGAACTGTGCAAAATGTCCTTCCAACCATTCCTGATACCACTGCAGAAACCTAATTTCAGAATAACAAGAAAAAGACAAAACTAGAACGTCTTGGTTGTTAGAGTTGCTAGTTAGGGGAGAGACTCTTCTCTAAGAAGAACATGGGAGAAGGTCTGCAAACAATGAGACTTCTAGAAAAATGTCCCTTGGACAGATGAAATGAAAGTGAACCTACTGGGTGCCAGTTTAGCTCAGTGGGTGAGCAGGCAACCACATGGCCAGAAAGCAGGGACCCGGGTCTGACTGGTGACCAGTGTTGGTCAAGTTACTTGAAAAAAGTAATCAGTAACTAATTACTGATTACTTCCCCCCCAAAAGTAATCCCGTTACTTTACTGATTACTTATTTTCAAAAGTAATTAATTACTTAGTTACTTTTTAAAAACACGATTTACAACCTTAATAGGTGATAAGGCAATAGATCTTTCAGCCCAATTCTACTTTTTCTGCAGAATCCATCATACAAAATGTAATCAAATGGAAAAGTCTCTTTTTAAAACTTGTTTTATTAGTTTTAATCGTTTAACTTTATGCATCAAGCAAAAATTAAATTATATGCAACATTCTCTGACTGGAAGAAATTTGTTTAACATTTAAACCTATTTTCTGCACATTCCAGCACATAAAATAAAATATTTTTTGTGTCTACACTCAGTCTTTCAAATAAATGCAAGTGAAACACAGCAAAAAAATAAATAAATAAAAGACTCAGCGGTCCTGTTGCTCTATTTTCACCTGTATAGCAGGCGGGTGTTTGCCCTGGTGCAGGTGTGCCGCAGCGGTCAGTGGAAGAATCCACGAGTTTGTGTGTGAATTTCCCATTCCGTGGTAGCGCACTCGGTGCTTGCTCGGAAGTTAAGGGTTTTTTTCGCTGTAAAGCAAAGTTTTCCTCCCACGCAGGGAACAGCACACGCTAATGTTTTTTGTCACTTTTTACGGAATCAAACTCAAAGTAAGGTCAGTACTTCCATACTTTAAACGCTGCACGCTCATACTCTCTCCCGCTCTTGATATATTATCCATTGTTGATCTGCACACAGCTGTTGCCACGAACGTCGCACTCGCTTACGTCATTGTCATGAGATACTCTTGCAAAAAAATACCTTTTTTGCAATAGTAATCCCTTACTTTACTCGTTACTTGAAAAAAGTAATCGGATTACAGTAACGCGTTACTGCCCATCTCTGCTGGTGACCCTTTGCTTTGTTGAGTGAACCATGAACTCTGTATACCAAAGTGTTCTACAATCCAAACTGGGAGCTGAGAGGCCTCCCATTCTACTTTTGAAAACTCAAAAGCAGAACAGGAGTCACTAATTTAGGTTACAATGTAATCTCAGAGCCAGAGTTGTTGCTTTGATGAAAATACTGTGCTATGCTCAAGTTCCTGTGTGTGCTAATTGGCTAATTACAGGAAACCCTTCGGACTGATCCCTGTTTACTTCAGCAGACCTCAGTGTAGATAAAGCGGAAACCATGCTTTGATGAGGATGACCTTAACTAACGTATTTCATGCTGAAAAGATGGGTGGAGCGGGTCGTTTGCTTCCTGTCAGCATCTTATCAGCTGCTTTGGTTAAAATGTTAAAGCAAGTGAGCTACAGAATAAAAAGATATGGTGTCAAACATAAGTGATGCCTCTGTTGCAATATTACCATCAAATACATCTCATAATGTCTAACTTGGAGAAATAGCTAATTTAAGAGATTTGAGAATAAGAAGAAAGAGCATATGATCTTGGATGAAGATGACAGTGTGGCAATGATGTCTCCATGGAGCACCACTGCCACTGAACCCGGTCTCTGGGGGATGGGTGGAGATGCAATGACGTGCTCTTTCTCATGGAGATAAACCTCCCCTGATAAGGCTTGGACCACTTTCTGTAGATCTAAGGCTGGATTGGTGGTTCCTGTATCTATAAAGTAGGAGGAAAACTCTTAAAGATCAGGACCCAGACCAGATGATAAAGGTCATCCTGTGAAAATCTTTCATGTTTGCCTTGCCTGATGAAATGAATAAAACCAAAACAAGAAAAAAAAAACCCAGTGGACAAAAACCTGTAGAACTGCTGCATTCACATTTGAGAAAGTCCCCAAGTTCATCTTAGTACCTGTTGTTTAACAGATGTCTAAATACTGGCCTGTAGGTTGTTTTGGATACCTGCATCAGAAAATGTCCTGATGCTTTGACCATAAGTTGTTGCTGTTAACACTTGACACATAACAATACCACTAACGTCTACTACAAGACTTTTTTCTACCTGATGTCACTTTCACAAAGTCCAAAACTTTCCAAGTCAAGTTATGGGAATGTTTAAATCAAAGGGGTGATGATGGTATTAAATGACCAATACTGACAAGTCCAGAGAGTCCAGGACATGGGCGTAGATTTGGTTTTGGCATTGGTGGGGACGGATAACTCAACCACCAAACCCTGCCCTGTTTCTTTTTTTTCCCCCTTTTGTCTTTGCTTCTTGATAAAAAAAGGAGAAATATACTTGCCTACATATCCTATTCTAAATGCTTTTAAACCATTTAAAATTACAATTCATAGTTTTATATGTGAATTATATAATGTTAAATTCTTTCAGCCTCAGTACCTGTGTTTTATCCTCAGATTAAAATATTATTATGTGCTTGATGTGCCTCACCTTTGGCCCTGGCTCCTCCCCTCTGACTGCACTAGGACATATTGCCACCTGATAAAATAACACATTGATTCGTGCCATATAAAAAGTGAGACATGTCAATTCAGATTCTTTGTCAAATGTACACTAATGAATCAATTACATCAGCAGCCTAACAATTGTCATGATAATAAATACTAGTTAATCTATAGCACCAAATCATCAGTCAGTCACCTGTGACCTCGCCTCTTCACCTCTGTCTGAGCTACAACATGGCAGAGCTGCCTCTGTCACCTGATGAATAACAGTGAGATATTCCAAATACATGCAGTCACACATGTGCTTCAAATACACTCATGAACCACCAAGTCATCATCCAATTTCACCTGTGATCTTGTGTCACCATTGCTCTCTGAGCTTTGTGTTGGTTCTTCTGTCACCTGACAAATAGGACATACATGACAATAAGAATAAAATGTGTAGCTGCTTCAGTGTTTCTGTCACTTTGTGCAGATCTTGACTCATCAGTAATGTTTGTAGGGTGAGTGCATTTTTAAAACAATTTGTGCAAACTGCACTACAAGGTGGAATATTTGCAAAATCATGACTACCTCATGACATTTTGTCTCAAAAATTAACCCTATGAATATGTCAGTACCATTAGGATGAAATTATTGTGTCACCAACATTTTAACGTTAGACATATAATTTTAACAGCCTGTGTAAACTAATATCCTGGCTTGCTCGAGGCTGCCGTTTTCTCTGACAGTTTCAATCAAAATTAGAAATGCTACTCTGAGACTGAGATAACTAATAGTGCTGCCTGTTGTGCAGTTAGTTTCCAAAACACGTTATTCATGGTTACATACAATTTTAGCCTGATGTGGGCCAAAGCCTAGCATAGCCTGTAGCGTTATTATGACGGGCACATTTTATGAGTGAGCTTGACTTTAAGTGACTTACAGGTTTCTTTGAAAAATACTTTCTTATATCCAGGTTCTTCCTTTGTGCTGCCATCCTCCTCTCCTCCTCCCAGCGCAGGCTTGCCGCTGCTAAAACTAAACAGAGCTCCCTGAAAGGCACAGCCAATCACATTGGCCATATTTGTCACATGACGTAGGACTCCAGTAGAGAACGTAATTGACTATGTGCACGTTAGCATATGCTACTTCCGGTGCGGAAACTCCTGTGGGGAGCTTTGTTTCCGGTGTCCTATTCGCGCCCTGTTTACGGTCCAAAACAAGTTAAGCAAATGAATAAATCAAGCGGCGATTTACATTTCTATAGATGTCTTAGGCATTTACCCAATATATCTGTAAATGATGTTCATCGACTTGTCGATATTTTTTCCCCAGCGCCTCTCTTTTTCTCAAAAGAGAAAAGGGATTCAAATGTTATATTTCTCAGTATCTGTAAACAGCGGTCCCTCGTTTATCGTGGGTGTTATGTTCTAAAAATAACCAGCGATAGGTGAAATCAAGTAGCCAGTTTTATTTTTTGACGCATGGACATCGTGGACATACAGTACTGCACTTCAGAGTCACACTGCTAGCGATCGATGTGGCGATTGTGTACTGTACAGGAGAGACGTCACGGAGGAGATCGTCTGCAGGGATCAGGACGCAGGACACAATGTGATGTAAAAAAAAAAAAAAAAAAAAAAAAAGCATGCAAACTTGCACTAAAAAATCTGCGAAACAGCGAGGTGAAAGGTGAACTGCGTTATAGCGAGGGACCACTGTAATTCTGAAGGTAAGTCACAACATACCCTTCGTAAATACTAATGTATAGAAACCCTTACCAGCAATCATTCATTTTTTGTGTGGCTTTTTTTCACGGTTTGTTAACATGCTGTGTAGGTGTGTACTTGACTAGCTGATATCGACAAAATGGGGAAACATCTGGTGTGACTATTGTTCACCTGTAGTTTGAATGCTGAACATTTGCCTGTTTAAATCATAAGACCAGTCACTATACAGAGATTGTTGTATTGTTTATAATGTTTGCACTCCGTGCTTACTGTCCCTTGTGGTTTGCCGTAGTGGCAACGGGGAGTGTTTTGTTTACGGAAGTGGGTGTGTGTTATGTGGTTGGACTGCACGAGCGGCAATAAAGTAAATGGTGGCTCACGAAGCAGATTAAGAATACTTTATTCATATGTTTGAGAACGGAATATTACATGGTGTCAGAGTAAATCGAACTAAACGCCCACTGACAGAGCGAAATGGATTCGTCTGGAGTTCCTGCACCACGTATGGACTGGGATTCAGCTAATCTTCCCGATGCCTGGCGGAGGTTCGTACAACATGTGAAGCTAATGTTTAGCGGCCCGCTAAGCGGCAAGCCCGAGGAGACCCAGTGCAGCTATCTTCTTCTGTGGGTAGGAGAAAGAGGCAGAGACATTTATAACACATGGCAGCTATCTGATGAAGAAGCTAAAAAGCTGACCACCTATCTCGACAGGTTTGAACAGTACCTCATGCCGAAAACGAACACCATTTTTGCCAGATACAAGTTCAATTAAAGACTCCAAGGTGAAGGGGAGTCATTTGAACACTTTGTGACAGAGTTAAAGTTACTCGTCAAGCAGTGTGGCTATGTTAACAGCGATGAAATGGTCCGAGACAGGATTGTCTTTGCAACCAGTTTCCCACAAGTCAGAGAAAAGCTGCTGAGCCAAGGGTCAGATTTAACTCTAGAAAAAGCCATAGACATTGCACGCTCCTATGAGATCGCACAAAACCAATTGAAAGCCATGGTCGACCCACACACAAGCCTGCAGGGAGCAGCGCCTGCGCATGCAGTATCCGCTAAGCGCCAGAGTACGCAGCAAAAACATAGGAGGCCACCTCATCACAATAAGATGGGACAATTGTGTGGAAGATGTGCACGAGCACACAGCCAGAAGGAGGAGTGCCCTGCAAAAGGGAAGAGGTGCAAAAAGTGCAATAAAATGAACCACTTTGCCAAAGCATGCCGTTCAGAAGCACCACATCAACCCAACCCAGTGTACTCTATTAACCCTGACACTCCAAGCGATGAAGCGGAGCTATACATAGATTCCATAACAAAGTGCAATGAAGGGGAGGCTGATGAACAGGCTTACGCTGACGTAGAAGTAGGCTCACCGCATCACACTGTGAGTTTTAAGCTTGACACAGGAGCCACTGCTAACGTCATCCCTGCCCGATTGTTTATGAAGTGTTTCAAGCAGGTCAGCTTGGCACCGCCCACACGCACACTATCTGGCTATGGAGGAGAAAAACTCAACATCAAAGGCACCTGCCAGTTGAAGTGCAGATGGAAAGACATTCACAAGATGCTGACCTTTGACATAGTAGAAACTGCAGCACCCCCCATCCTAGGGTTGAGAGCATGCCTGGATCTAAACCTAGTCAAGCTGGTCATGTCAGTACAGATCACAAGCGTCATGGAGGAGTTTGCTGATGTGTTTAAAGGCATAGGGAAATTCCCAGGAGAATGCGACTTACACATTGACCCAGACGCCATGCCCGTCGTGTGCCCCCCACGGAGGATCCCTTTCACACTGCGGGAACGACTGAAACAGGAGTTGGATGACATGGAGAAAAATGGCATAATCGTCAAAGTAAAAGAACCCACAGAATGGGTAAACGGACTGGTGGTCGCAGAGAAACGTAATGGGAAGCTCAGAGTGTGCCTTGATCCTCGCGATTTAAACAAAGCCATCAAAAGACCCCATTACCCACTTCCAACATTGGATGACGTCACACCAAAGCTGGCAGGAGCACAGTACTTCAGTGTCATGGATGCTCGCTCAGGCTATTGGGCCATCCAATTAACCACCAAGTCATCGCTTCTCACCACCTTCAACACGACCTTTGGCAGGTACCGTTTTCTGCGCCTTCCTTTTGGGATAATATCAGCACAGGACATTTTCCAAAGGAAAATCGATGAGACATACGAAGGGCTCAATGGAGTGGCGGCCATCGTGGATGACATCCTCGTGTTTGGCAGGACAAAGGAGGAACACGACGAGAACCTCCGTGCCATGCTTGAGCGCACAAGGGAGCGAGGAGTGCGTCTCAATCCAGAGAAATGTGTCATAGGCGCCACAGAAGTGAGTTACTTTGGACACAAACTCACCCGCGAGGGCATCCAGCCAGACCCAAAGAAACTGCAGGCCATAAAGGACATGCCACCTCCTGAGAATAAGAACGAGCTCGAGACAATTCTTGGAATGGCGAACTACCTGTCCAGATTCGCACCACGACTATCAGAAGTAAATGCACCACTGCGTCAGCTGCTCAAGCAGGACTCGGAGTTCATCTGGGATCAGAATCACGACAGAGTCTTCCAGCAAATGAAAGATCTCATAACCAGAGAACCAGGCCCCATACTGGCATACTACGACACGACCAAGGAGCTACGGCTACAGGTAGATGCATAGAAGTATGGTTTGGGAGCTGTGTTGATGCAGGACGGACACCCAATAGCATATGCTTCAAAGACACTGACCCCAACAGAGGTTAACTATGCACAGATTGAAAAAGAGCTCTTTGCAGTGTTGTTTGGATGCAAGCGTTTCCACACCTACATATACGGCAGAAGAGTCATCGTCGAGTCAGACCACAAGCCGTTGGAGCACATACTGAAGAAGCCGATCTCTGTAGCCCCCGCTTGTCTGCAGCGCATGCTGTTACAGCTGCAGAGATACGACATAGAGATCGTGCACCGGCCCGGAAAAGACATACCTGTGGCTGACACACTGTCCAGGAAGCCATTGCTCGACCAAGACAGCGCGCTGAGTGAAGGGATGGAGGACCAGATCCACTCAGTGATAAACAGCCTCCCAGTAAGTGACAAAAAGCTCTCAGAGATACAGGCTGCAACAGGATGCGACCCGCAGCTCACCCTGCTGAGGCAAACCGTGCATGATGGCTGGCCTGAGGACAGGAAAAAATGCCCCAAAACCCTTTTGGACTTCTGGAATTTCAGAGATGAAATTTCACACTTCCACGGCATAATCTTCAAAGGTGACAAAATCATAGTGCCAACAGCCCTAAGAAACAATATGCTGGAGAGAATCCACACTGGGCACATGGGGATTGAGAGGAGTAAACAGAGAGCAAGGGACGCCCTCTTCTGGCCAGGCATGGGCAAGGACATAGCTGCCACGGTGGAAAACTGTTCCATATGTCAGGAGAGGCGTGCAGCGAATCCCAAAGAACCTCTCATTCCACACCAGATTCCTGAGAGACCATGGCAGGCAGTGGCCTCAGATCTCTTCACATGGCGTGGACGGGACTACTTAGTAGTTGTGGACTATTACAGCCGCTACTTTGAGGTTGAAAGGCTATTCTCTACCACTGCAGGGTCCGTCATCAAAAAGCTCAAGGCCATATTCGCCAGACATGGTATACCAGAGAAGCTTATCTCAGATAACGGCCCACAGTACAGCTCTCGAGAGTTCAAGGATTTTGCAGTCACATGGGACTTTGTCCACACGACCTCAAGCCCTTTGTACCCACAAAACAACGGCCTTGCCGAAAGAACAGTCAAAACGGCCAAATCAGTTCTGGATAAAGCTCATGCTCAGGGAGTAGACCCCTACCTGTCTCTATTGGAGCAAAGGAACACGCCAGTCGACGGCTTCAGGTCACCCGCGCAGCTCCTCATGAGTCGACGTCTGCGCTCAGTGATTCCCATCACTGGATACCAGCTGGTGCCTCGCATCATAAGCCAGACGGTCGTGCAAAAAACACGGATGGAAAGACAAGAGCATCAGAGGCGGTACTACAATCGCAGCGCCGCACCACTACCGAGGCTGCAGCAGGGGGACCACATTCGCTTTCAGCACGAGTCCGGAAGCTGGAAACCGGCTGTCATCATCCGACCTGCAGAGACTGCCCGCTCTTTCGTGATCCGCACTGGCAAGGGACAGACTATACGGCGTAACCGACGGCACCTGAGAGGCGCCAAGGCGTCACCGGCACCTTCAGCACCGCCATCCGATCTGGTAACCCAGCCAGATAGCGCAGCTCAACAACAAGCAGAGCCCCTGTCGCCATCTAGAGACACCAAGACACCAACTATGGACACTAGCCCTGCACTGACCACCAGATCAGGATGAGTGGTCAAACCAAGGGTTATTCTTGACTTGTGATTGTAAAGGGTGTAGGCGGATCGCTGCCCTAAGGAAAAAAAATAAACATGTCAAATGTCGATGTACTAATGAGTGCATATCCCGTGTTGCATTGTTGTTGTTAGTCTGATGCCGCAGTAATTTTACACATGGCAGTGTTGAACAAACTGTTCCTTATCCTCATGTTCAGGATGTTCTATTTTGAAATGCATACCAGCTGTGTCACTGGCGGACACTTAAAAAAAAAAAAAGGGAGATGTTGTATTGTTTATAATGTTTGCACTCCGTGCTTACTGTCCCTTGTGGTTTGCCGTAGTGGCAACGGGGAGTGTTTTGTTTACGGAAGTGGGTGTGTGTTATGTGGTTGGACTGCACGAGCGGCAATAAAGTAAATGGTGGCTCACGAAGCAGATTAAGAATACTTTATTCATATGTTTGAGAACGGAATATTACAGAGATGTGCTTCTGAATGTGGACGATGTGTCTTCTGATTCTGTAATGCAGTTCTGCTTGTGTTGAGTGATGTAAACAGCTGATCGATCTAAACTCTTTAAACGTCAAAATTGATCATTAGATTTTTTATGACACAACAGTGGTGAGTGTTCCCACCTTCTGCTCTTTGTAACTTAACGCGATCTTTCCGTTTTCGTGTTTTGGACATGATTTTGGAGCATATCTTCGCAGTAGCGATTGACCGCAAAGTAAAGCTACCGGAAATGTACAACCCCACATCCGGTCTCAAACCAGGAAGTTAGCATTTTCTCGTGCACATAGTCAATTTAACTCTTTCTGCACCGCTGGGCGAATGAGACGTTGACAGATCGTTTTTTTTCCCCTTCTTTTTATCGGGTTTTTCTTTTACTTGAAGAGATCAAATTATTGGTGGGGACAATTCAATAATCGCTGGATATTGGTGGGGACATGTCCCTTCCGTCCATGCCAAATCTACGCCCTTGGTCCAGGACCAGAATTCATACATAAGGCGCACTGTCGATTTTTGAGAAAATTAAAGGATTTTAAGTGCACTTTATAGTGCAAAAAATACCGTAACATAAATATATGCATTAAAATAATGCTGCAAACAGGTTTTTAGTTACATAGATCATAAAATAGTGCTTAAACAATCTTAGACATCTTTTTTTTCTACACTAATTCGGTCATATCGTGCAATAACAGCCATAAGACACGAGGAAAGTGCTTTCTCTTCATCTTCTACATATCCTCACCTTTAATTTAGATAATTTGGCCTATCCAGTGTATTAATATTTGATAGTTGCAGATTTTTTTGGTCCTTTAAGAAAAGAAAATCAAAAAAGCAGAATTGGGCAGTGTGCACTGTACCTGGCCATGAAGAAATGCTATACAAGACAGCAACAATTCACTAATTCAATAGGCTTGCAACAAACCAGTAGAGAACTATTGTATCAGTATTCCCAGTGCTTTTAAACTTGAAATAATGCTTTGACATCATACCACGGTAATTACAGATACTGACTGAACAGTTTTAGCTCTGAAGATGTGGTACACTATGCTCAGCAAGACAGAAAGATGTGGTTTTTTTTTCCACCGTCCACAAATATAGTCTGGCTAGTTCCACTGAGATCCACAGTCTGTGCAACATTAACAGCACATTTACGGACAAAAAGAACAAAAGCACCATGAATAATTGATAAGAGATGAGATGAGAAGAAAGACAGAAACAGTGGCACTGTCCAAGCATCTTATTTAATCTTTTAACATAAATTAAGAGGAAATTTAAGGAAGAAACTGAAAACTAACTTCAAGCTGAGAGTTTTTTTTAATCAAGGTGAAGATGTCCAGTATCCTCAAAACATTTGAAAAAAGCCATCAATCAAAGTCTAAGATTATTCATAGCAAAAATGTTCTCTCTTTCCCAAACTATCGTTTTGCTTTAATCTCCACACATACGCAGAAATAATCCAGAACTTTTTTCTGATTCTCACTCCACAGCCCATTGAGTCCTCATAAAAATAGAAGTCCAAGTTTTACCACACACACACACACACACACACACACACACACACACACACACACACACACACACACACACACACACACACACACACACGTGTGTGCCTGTTTAGATGTCTTTGTGGGGACCAAAAATTGGAAGTTTACTATACTTGTGGGGACCAACAGCTTTATAGCCGTTATAGGGCCCAAAATCCCGATCCCTGCAAGTTTGAAGGCATTTTTTGTGACTCATAATGTGGTTTTAGGGTCAGGATTACAATTAGGTTATGGTTTGGTTTAGGGTAAGAGTTAGGGTTAGGCATTCATTTTTGATGGTTAGGGTAAGCGGCTAAGGAAAGTACTATGTCAATCAGATGTCCCCACAAGAATATGAATGTGTGTGTGTGTGTGTGTGTGTGAAGATGTATTAACATGAAGATGTATTAACATCTTCATGGGGACCAAAAATTGGTAGTTTACTATACTTGTGGGGACAATCAGCCCTCGTGGGGACCAAAATCCCGGTCCCCACGAGTTTGAAGGCATTTTTGAGACTCAAAATGTGGTTTTAGTGTCAGGGTTACAATTAGGTTATGGTTAGGTTTAGGGTCAGGGTCAGGGTTAGGCATTCATTTTTGATGGTTAGGGTTAGGGTAAGCGGCTACACTGTAAAATGTAATATTGTGCTTAATTAAAAATATTAAATAGGCTGAACTCAATTTTTATCAATTTGTTATTAGAACTCAATTTAAATAACTTACCAGTACTTTTTATGCAAAAACGCTGATAAACTCAATTAATTTGAGTTGTCCTAACTTAGAAAAACTAAGTAAGCTGGAAGTTTTGCTTCTCAGTGCGGAAGGATGAAAGATGTGTTTTGAAAATGCCACGTGACTACCGTCCTCCTCCCTCGCGGATCAGTCCGCATGTTCACGGTGCATTTGTTATGGAATATGTTGAGCAAACCCGGAGAAGCGTCAGCTCAAGATATTATTGTTGTCATTACTGTGGATCTTTACCTGATACACTGACTTGGTGAGTAAATGTTTACTCTTATTCAAACTGATTTGTGGCTTCTCTTAGTTTAGCACCAGGTTTAAAATCTTGCTAGCTAGTTAGTGTTAGCCTAGCATTGCTGCTGCCGCTGGGCTCATGTTACTTAAAAATTAACACCACAGCCTTAAAAACCTTACATAAAACTATGTCGGTGAAATTTTCTGTTGATCGTTTGAAATAAATAAGTGAGATAAGAGCCCAGACAAAATTCTTTGGGAGGTGCAGCCGTTAGGGGTGGGATGGGGGTGGATAACAGAGCTCTCCGAAAACGTGGAAGCACTTTTGCAAATATGTGATATTTTGATAAATTAAGTAGATATTTGAGCATTACACAGCTACATTCTCACCTGAAAATATCTTAAAAGGTTATTTTGTGACCCAGAAAGGGTAGTCTGGGGAAAAGGAGGATCGCATTTGTCGACCACGGTTGTCGGAGCCTGTGCGTACTTGTAAGCGCGGCAATGGCGGAGGAGCGCGGCTAAAAAACTTATTACTTTTTCTGGGTCACAAAATAAACTTTTAAGATATTTTCAGGCGAGAATGTAGCTGTGTAAAGTTCAAATACCTGCTCGATTTATCAAGACATCACATATTTGCAAAAATGCTCCGACGTTTTCGGAGACGTCCATTTTTTTATGCTTTGTGGCAGCTTTTGAACATCTGTGGCATCTATTAATGTTAAATCTAGCCTTTATTTAACAACATAAGCAAACTCTATGTTACAATGATTGCACAGCCATTAAGGATCAAATCAGTTTCTGAAATATGTTCTGTTTTTTCTCCCTCTGCTTGCTTCTTACTGTCTTTGAGGCTCGGGACCAGCACTCCTGTTGTTGGACAGAAAGACATCAACTCAGTGGTAAGTATTTTTGGTTTTCCAATATATTAGCAACTGTCAGTGACATTTATATTAATCAGGCTGAACTTTAATCATACTTTAGATCAGCCTGTTTTACTTATTGTTTTGTTTGTGCTTTGGTTTGGGGAAGTTGTTTCTTTACTGATCTTTTCCTGTCTTCTGTTATTAGACTTGAGATATGACTGCACTATGCTGTTGCTGTGACTCCAGTTAATTCTACAAGACATGCTGTGTAAGTAAACAAACAACAACAGTTTGGTCTGCATTTCTTCAAACTTAGTTTAGAGGGTCTACACTGTATATAGTGAAGTCTGCAAGTTTTCTAACAGCAAAATTTGTTTTGTGCCCAAATCATTTTGCACATCATTAGAATGAAAGTTATTGCCCATGTTTGCATAGCCCCTTTTAAAATGATGCTTTCATGACATTATTGTGTGTTGCGTGGTGGTCACAGCTATCCAGACTGACAATTGGGACATTGAATGTCAGCTCTCTGGTGGGGAGGGAGCCTGAGATTGTCTAAATTGGAGTCTGTTTTATACCAAATGCAGAAAAAAATGTTTTAAGAAAGCAATTAAGTTCATGTTCCAAAAAATATGATTGTTTGCTTGCAGGACAACAGGAGAGATGAGTCCTCCGTCACAGATGGTGTGGTCAGTGAAGATGGTCGCCTGCAGGTTCAAGCTCATTGCATCTCCAACCCACATCCACTGCCACTGTACTTAAGGGAAGTTAAAGACTTTCTTCTGCACCTACATTTGAATCACCTCGATCCATGATAGTCATTCAGGCAGTAATGCCTGGACTGGAAACAAGCCATCCTTAAAATATTACAACATTCCAGCTCATGTGTTGGAATTGAAAACAAATGTGTTGTTTAAATTAGAGACTGCACTTGTGACAGAACAACAAATATTTTATTTTGATTATATAAGTAATGTAAGTACAAAACAAACTTGTGGTAGGCCTAAACTTATTTTCAGAATAATTACATCTGAGACTTTGTTTCATTGTAAGATTATAACAGTGATGGCAATATAATTGTTTGTTGTTCAGCAGAACAGTGTCCAGTATGTTGGCTGTTATACTTTGTTGTGTTTGAAAATAAAAGTTGGGCTCATTTTAACATCATTACAAAAATTGTTGTTAATTATTTTTAATCATATTCAGGTTACCACAAATTGTTTTTTCATTTAGTTGAACTTGAAATGTTTGTCAGTAGGTAAACAATTAGTATTGTCAGAAAGTCAGAAATATCAAGTTATTCTTAATACTGCAGACTTGCAATGTATAAGTTGTCCTAACAGTCATCTTAAGTAAGCTTTACTTAGTTTTTTTGAGGCAACGAGTTTCCATAATTTTTTTGAGTTCTGGGAACTAACAAGGCTGTACAGTGTACTCAAAATGAGTAAGTTGTCCTAACTTGGTCATCTTACGTAAACTTGATCCAATTTTTTTGAGTTCTGGGAACAAATGAGCTTGTACAGAGTACTCAAAATAAATAAGTTGTCCTAACTTAGTCATTTTTAGCTAAGCTTTACTCAATTTTTTTGAGGCAACGAGTTTCCATAATTTTTTTGAGTTCTGGGAACTAATTAGATTTTACAGTGTAGGGAAAGCATTGTGTCAATGAGATGTCCCCACAAGGATATAAATACACACATGTGTGCGCGCGCGCACACACACACACACGCACGCGCGCGCACACACACACACACACACACACACACACACAAATATACACAGAACTTCTCATTCACACAACTGGCTCAGGGCCAAAGACTGGGGCAGAGCTCATCTTCTGATAACTGCGAGACTGCCATTCCTCACAGGATAATTAAAGGAGAAACACAATGTTAGGACTGCTGCAGAGAGGAATGTGTCGTCTCCTTCTTTCAACCGCCAAACTACCAAACTGCCACTCAAAAGCTGGATGCCCTGAGAGTGACAGAAGAGAGCAGGACAAAGGCAGCTGCTTAATTGGTAGAACAGAGATAGCGAAAGGCCGGGAGGGTTTATGTTTATGCCTTCAACCTACCAAAAATACGTATCCATTATCCCGGTCTCTTCCAGTCTGCTAAAGAGCTACAAACACATCTGGGGATGCAAAGTGAATGCTTATTCAGCCTGTGTGCTGACTGCTAATTATAAAGAGACACAGCTGATATGTTCTTCCGCCGTCCTTGCACATTGTCCTTGAGAGTCGAACCAATTAACATCTGGAAGAAGTGATTGCTCGTTGTAACTTGGCAGCAGTGTAGATGGTAGACATGCTTGTCATGTTTGGGTACGGATGACATTTTCATCGCCAGCAACTTTTAGCCAATCAAATGTTCTCTTGCATGTTTCCCTTCTGATATGATTTTGTTTCATAAACAATCCTTCTGGTGGCTAATGGAAAATGAATCAGAAGCTGGTTGTAACAAGTCATATCTCTCCTAATGGCAGTAAGTCAGTCTGCCAAAAGAATTCCCTAATACAAGCATAATACTGTCATATTTATGCAAAATGTAAAGAATTTAAATTCAAATGTCAATCAAAATCATCTATAAATTTAAAAACTTTATTTATCTAACTTTATCAATTCACCATTGTCTCTAATTAGGCCAATAGTAAAAAAGCAGAGTCAGCTAAATGAGTATGAAGGGTCTCAGCTGTACTGTGTATGTATGCCAGCACACTTACCCTAACGTCAACATGATAACCATTATACCAGCTAAATGTCAGCAGACGTTACTGGTCATTTGCATAAAATAATTCTAGTGATCCAGTTTCTGCCTTTACATCTGGAACCCTTGACACTCATACTTAATACATTTCTGTTTTACTCTATCATCATTTATCCAGTGCCTGTACACCATATTCACACAGTGCATTTGATCAGTTTGGTTCGATTCCACATCAGAACTGAAGGAACTTTGCTTTTATTCATGTGACAGATACACAAACCAGCAACTGTCAACAACAAATACAACTAATGCAAGTGATTGCCTACATATAATATATCAGGGCTAGCCCCGACGTCCCGGGGCTAGCGATTTTTCCAGTCGGGCTACCAGAATCTATCCCTGCCCTGCCCGTCGGGCTATCATAGGAAGGAAAAATATATGTCAATGCTTTTGCATTCTTTTGGAAATGTAGCTGGGTAAATATGTCATTGGCATCGGTGAACCACTGCCAATATGTGACTAGGGCTGCTCAATTAATCGAATTTTAATCTAAATTACGATCTGGGCTTTCAACGATCATTAAAAATGACTGAGCCGATTATTAGCGCCTCCCTCGTGCTTTACTCTCGCGCTGCTCCGTGTGGCAAATCGAGCGCACCTCTGCGTTTCGAACACGCGGCACAACAATTAAGAGGAGCTAACAGAGGGAAGCTCGGAAAGCTAAGCAGAAGTTATTTGGAGAGGAGAGTGACTGCCGTTGGTTGAAAAGAGAGGTAAAAAAAAACCCTTCAGTGGTGTGGAAACATTATGGGTTCGCGGAGTCAGACGTGGATCAAGTAGACATAGTGTGTAAACTTTGGTGTTGTAGCTGCACCACAGAGCGACATGGCAAAGTTCACTAAACATAGATGTTTACATTTTATTTTTTATATTGCAAACATTTGCACTGTTATCAGTATTTGCACACTATTTTATACTATTTTTGACAATCTTTAAAGCCATTATTCAATACATTGTTATTGTTAAATAAATATCAAATAATCGAGATCTCAATTTCAGTGAAAATAATCGTGATTATCATTTTTGCCATAATCGAGCAGCCCTATATGTGACATATTGAAATCGCATTTGAATTTGCGCTTGTTTTTTGCTTTCACTTTGCAATCGCGCGAACTGTGTATAGAGAGCGACAGTACTGATTGGTGAGTGACGATAATTTGCGCACCAATTCCTCTGACATCGTCTTATCAATCGTTAGTTTACTATGCAAACATGACAAGTGAAATCTCCCGCAGGAAGCTTAAACATGTGAGAGGTTGATCGCGCAGAGAATCGCTGAGCGTTATGTGAGCAGTGGCGTGTCCAGCGGGGTGGCCTGGGGGGGCACAGGCCACCCCTCCAACCAGACTGGCCACCCCAGGTGCCACCCCGAAGCTAAAACAATAAAATTCAATGAAATATCAAATGTACGATTATGTTTTCACAGTGAAGCTCAGATATCCGAGTGTAAGTGAATGCAGCATGGGCTTCTGCAAATGAGCATCATGTTAGCAAAGGAAGGAGAGCCAAGCAGGAAAGACAGCACCGCAGAAAACAATTCTTCGGTGAAAGATTAACAGGTTAACATAGCTGGACTGGTCATCGGGCATACCGGGCATTTGCCCGGTGGGCTGATGACTTATTTATTTAATTTTTTTTGTAACGGCATGAACAATGAGAAGTGGTGGATTGGCCAGATGCTGGCCGATGTGTAAAAATAACTCAGTTGTTTGGTGGTGGCTATGGCGGAGCTTCTACAGAGGCCAGCAGGTGGATGAGGGAGAGGGGAGGCAGGAGGAGGAGAGACCCGAGGCAGCCGCCAGTCCGAGTGTCAGGTGAACTGAACTTCAGGTAAGAAGTTATGACCTGCAGTCTATCTGGGTCAGATATAAACCAAGTTCAGATGTGGTTTATATTCATTATGCTGACTTTTTCGTACTGCGTGCTAGCTAGCATGACGGTGTTTCTATAAAGCTGGGTGGGTGCTATGATGTTACTGATGTTGAACTTTATTTTATTCACAAGGTTCATTAGTAGAGTTGCCAACGGCTCCTTAAAAAATGGAATGGTCCCTCATTCAGAGAAAATATTATGCGTTTGGTATTGAGCTGAGAAGAGTCACAGTTTGTCCCGTATAGGGCTGCCACAAACGATTATTTTGATAGTCGACTAGTCACCGATTATTTTTGCGATTAGTCGACTAATCAGGTCATGCATCCATTGGACGTAAAATGTACAGCTTATTGCACCAGCGTGCATCTGCTCTTATATAACTATCATTAGCTTACAGCTTTAAGTGTTTCAGGTATGTGCTAACTAAAAATAAAGACAAGATGATAGTTTATTAAATTTTAATGAAATTTGCAGATTGTTTAGGTGAAGTTTAATAAACTCAGCCGTCTGCTCCTTGCTATCTAAAATGTAACAGGACACCGGAGTATATTCTCCAGCATCTCACACTTCTGATAACCAGTTGTCTGCTTGACGTTTATTCAGCTGTGTAAAAACTATAACTTTAATCTCAGCCAAACCGATTTACTCAGGAACAAATAAAATACTAAAAAAAAGCCAAACAATAACATTTTTAAGTTATCTAAGTGACTTATATATCACTTTTAACCTGAGTAGCGAAAGACGGCGGTGGGTTTGAAAACGATTTGCCGGGAGTCCGGTGTTCTCACGGGCTCTAGTGAGCCTTGCCCCCGGCTAGCTATCGAGCTAGTGGGTAACAGACGTCTCCGAAAACGTCGGAGCGCTTTTGAAAATATGTGGTGTCTTGATAAACTGAGCAGATATTTGAGGTTTACACAGCTACATTCTCGCCTGAAAATATGTTAAACGTTTATTTTGTGACCCAGAAAGAATAATAAGAGTAATATTAAAACTAACTAGCTGCCGCCATTGTTGGAAACTGAGCTGGGCTGCGCTATGAATTCTGGGATAGAGCTACTTCTTCTTCTTCGGGGTTTAACGGCAGCTGGCATCCTTGTACATGCAGTGCTGCCATCTTCTGTTTCAGTCCGTTATTACACTCTTAAATCCTACTACTTATTCCTGCGTCTTTTGGGATCTTACAAAGCTTCAAACGACGCGTCGACTATTAAATCAGTCGTCGACGATTTTGATAGTCGACGTAATCGTGACTAGTCGACTAATCGTGGCAGCCCTAGTCCCGTACTTTACCTATAATGAAAAAAGACACAAAGCTGGATTTATTCTGTGTCTTTGCTGCACAACTGCCTCTTCTCTTATTCTCTCCCCTCCCTCTCCTGTTCCTACTTCAATCATGAAACTGATCAATGATCAGCTGATCGGCTTTTCTCTCTTGTTTGTTTATCGCCCACTTTGCGCCAGAAAGAGGAAACCAGCGGATGTCGCGCTAAACAACAGCAGCACGTTTAAGCTTGATCAGCTGTTGTTAGAATTTGTTTAATATTAATTTCTAGTATCAGCTGATGTTTGCTGGAGCCACAGCTGTAAAGCTGCTGGTCATGATGTCGGTTTGGATATGTGGTGAGAGGGAAACATGAAGATGAAACCAGGAGATGTCCTTACTGAATCATCAGAGCTGAACAGGTGATGGAGAAACAGGTTTACCTTTTAGGTGACATGAATGAGTTGAAGGGAAGTTATGAACTGTTTCTGAGATACAAATAACACCAGGATCCTTTTGTATGTAGCTGACAGCTGGTAACTGTGCAGGGGCGGGTCTAGCAAAGTTTTGCCAGGGGGCCAGGTAGGGCATTAACAGGGAAAGGGGGCAGAAAGAAATACTTTTCTTTCTTATTCTCATTAAAAAATATATAGCTTTTATTAAATAATTATCTGAATCTTGCGAAAAAAGTTTTTATCTGATGTAAAATGTATAGAAATCATACATATACCAAAAAGACTGTACATCACTGTCACAACAGCGTTTGTTTTCATTCAAAGACTTTATGGCTTTAATACCTGGTGGGCCAGTCTCTAGTCAAAATGCCCAAGTTTTTCTCCCAGTCCAGCCCTGCAGGTTAATACTGGCAGTGTCAAAGTGTGGATTTGGTGTTTTATTCAAATGCAGCTGAGAATAAGTGAGTCTTCAACCTGGATTTAAATAAACTGAGTGTTTCAGCTGATCTGAGGCTTTCTGGGAGTTTGTTCCAGATATAAGGAGCATAAAAGCTGAATGCAGCTTCTCCGTGTCTGGTTCTGACTCTGGGAACTGATAAAAGACCGGATCCAGATGACCTGAGGGATCTGGAAGGTTCATACTGGGTCAGGAGGTCACTGATGTATTTTGGTCCTAAACCATTCAGAGCTTTATAGACCAGCATCAGAACTTTAAAGTCTATCCTCTGACGGACAGGCAGCCAGTGTAAAGACCTCAGAGCTGGACTGATGTGGTCCACTTTTTTGGTCTTAGTGAGGACTCGAGAAGCAGAGTTCTGAATGAGCTGTAGTTGTCTGACTGATTTTTTAGGTAGACCTGTAAAGATGCTGTTACAGTAATCAAGCCTACTAAAGATGAATGCATGGACTAGTTTTTCCAGGTCCTGTTGAGACATCAGATCTTTTATCCTTGAAATATTCTTGAGGTGATAGTAAGCTGATTTTGTTAATGTCTTAATGTGTTTTTCTAAGTTTAGGTCTGCATCCATCACTACACCCAGATTTCTCGCCTGGTTGGTGGTTTGTAGGTGTATAGATTGAAGTTCTCTGGTGACCTGTAATCGTTTTTCTTTGGCTCCAAAGACTATTACTTCAGTTTTGTTTTTGTTTAGCTGGAGAAAATTGTGGCACAACCAGTCATTAATTTCCTCAATGCATTTACCAAGAGCCTGTACAGGGCCTCGGTCTCCTGGTGACATTGTGATATATATTTGTGTGTCATCTGTATAGCTATGATAGTTTATTTTGTTGTTCTTTATAATCTGTGCCAGTGGGAGCATGTAAATGTTAAACAGAAGGGGTCCCAAGATGGAACCTTGGGGAACTCCACATGTGATACTTGTCTGCTCAGATGTGAAGTTACCTATTGATACAAAGTATTTCCTGTTTTCTAAGTATGTTTTGAACCAGTTTAGTACAGTTCCTGAAAGACCTGCCCAGTTCTCCAGTCGTTTGAGTAATATGTTGTGGTCAACAGTATCAAATGCTGCACTGAGATCCAGTAAAACTAAGACTGACATTTTTCCACTGTCTGTATTCAGACATATGTCATTAAACACTTTGGTCAGAGCGGTTTCAGTGCTGTGGTTCTGTCTAAAACCTGACTGGAAGGCATCATAGCAGTTATTCTGTTTTAAGAAGTAATTGAGCTGTTGAGAAACTGCTTTTTCAATGATCTTACTTAAAAATGGGAGATTTGAGATCGGCCTGTAGTTATTCATTTGTGTCTTGTCAAGATCGTCCTTTTTCAGTATCGGTTTAATTACAGCAGTTTTTAGTGATTCTGGAAACACACCTGACATTAAAGAAAAGTTCATGATCTGTAACAGGTCTGACTCTAAAGTCTTTGAGACCTTTGAGTCTTTGAGTTCAGTTGACCTAAGATGTCCTCCAGGTCTTTGCTGTTAATAGGGTGAAACTGTTTCATAGTGTTTAAACAGTTTTTCAGTAAACAGTACATATCCTGAATCTGCTGTTGATGTACCAATTGCTTGTCTAATCTTTTGGATTTTGTCTGTGAAGAATTTGGCAAAGTCATTGCAGGCCATGGTCGAATGAAGTTCAGCTGACACTGACACAGGAGGGTTTGTTAGCCTGTCAACTGCAGAAAATAAGACTATGCAAATATTGCTGTCCTTGAATGCTGAATAAACACTGACAAAGCACTGATTGTATCTCTTGTACTTTATCAACGCAGTATCTAAAAACTTTGCACCGTAGTGGTTAAAATCTCATTCTAATAAGAGTTAAAAGCGCATTCGGTTATTAGGTTTATAGGGTTATTGAATTATGGTTAACGGTTGGTAGATTTTTTTTTTTTAACATTATCTGCCAATTACGTCTGCCACCCTTCTCCAAATCTGTGCCCCTACCTGGCCCCCCCAACAAAAATTTTCTAGACACGCCACTGTATGTGAGTGCGTGTGTAAAGGCAGCAGGATATATATTTTAGTTCTGCTGAGCCAAATAAGACCGGTCAGGGTGAAGAAGTGACAGCCAAAGAAAAGCTTACCACAAAATGGAAAAGTTATGACAAATCAGACTATAAGGCAAAAAGAAAGTGCAGCTTTATGGTTTCATGGACAAAAGAATTTCTGTGGCTGGAATATGACAAGCTAAATAACCAGGGGTGCACATAATTGGTCCGCAGGTGCGCATTCGCTGTCAAAATAAAATATGCGCACAAGATAAGAAGTTGTTTGCGTCCATAAGATTTTCTGGAGGAGGACAGACATTTGTTTAGAACTCTTAAAGATGTCGAAGAAGCTCCTTTAAGCAATTACTTTGGTGTTCCTACACCTCCAAAGAAATGTCAGATGGAGTCCGAACCACAAAAGAAGCGCGTATTCTAGGAAAAGTGGTTGCAGGAGGTGAGCTGGCTTTAAACAAATGATGAATGCACAGAGATTTGGTGCAGAATGTGCCATGAAAATCCCACTCTAGCGGTCAAAAACACTGCCTTTTATATGGACGCAAACGCGCGTTGCAACTTCTTATCTGGTGCGCGTCTTTTATTTTGACAGCGAATGCGCACATGCGGACCACTTATGTGCACCCGTGTAAATAACATAATGTTCTGCCGGGTGTGTTGTTGGTTTCCCTCGATTTCTGAGTCGACAAGTGCCTTTGTTACTGGGACCAGTAATTTTAAGAAAGGTCCCCATTAGAACCCATGAGAAATGCAAGAAATGGATTATTGCTCAGTCTGCAAATAACATACTAAAAATCAACCTGGAAAATCTGTTTAGAACAGCCTACTATGTTGCAAAGAGTGAACTACCACTGGCAAAATTTATCAGTCTTTGCAAACTTCAAAAAGCAAATGGCCTAGATCTTGGTTCCACTTGCCTCTTACCTGTGATTTCAGTGGAAATTTCAAATTCAGGATCTGACACAGACTGATTCCTGTTGTACAGTTCTTACAAGTTCATAGAAATTTCTGTTCAATTACAACCAAGTATTTGAGTTGATGATTGTAATTTTTATACAATATTGTAATTTGTGTTTCAACAATTTTTTGATTAATGTTTTGTTTCCGTTACAATATTATACATTAAAGTATAATATTGTAACGGAAACAAAACAGGAAACAAAACATAAAAAAAATTGCTCCCTTTTTTATTCGGGCTACTTAAATTTATTTTGGGCTACCAAAAACTGAAGAGTCCCTGCCCGAAGGGCTACCAGGGATTTTGAAATTTTGCGAGCCCTGTATATGATAATAGTAATAATAGAATGCAGGAACAGGGTAGGGTCATCCATCCATCCATCCATCCATCATCTTCTTAACTACTTCTTTGATTTAAGGTTAAAAGTGCTAGTTCCCAGCTTTCATAGGGCAAAAGGTGGGGTACAGTTTCAACAGGTCACCAGTCTGTCACACAGCTGTGATACCTGTGATGGAAAAATGAACGATCTGCACCTTGACTTCTGTGTGGAGTTTGCATGTTCCCCATGCGTCTGTCTTTCTCACATAGTGCCAAAGACATGCCTGTTTTAGGGTAGCCTGTGATTTTTAAATTGGCACAACCTCCATTCCAAAAAAGTGAGGATGCTGTGTAAAATGTAAATAAAAACAAAATGCAAGGGTTTTCAAATCTCATAAATCCATATTTATACACAATGGAAAACATTTCAAATGTCAAAAAAATGGCTTAATCTGCAAAATTTGACCGTTTTCATTTGCTCACTTTAAATTTGATATTAGCAACACATCTCAAAAAAGTTGCGATGGGGCGAGTTTAGACCCGTTTTGACCAGAGCACCCCTAAAACACACTTTAACTGGAATATAGCAAAAATTCAAACTGTTCTGATAATGTGGGGATGTTGCTATGACTGCTTTTTTTATTTGTTCTCAAAATAGCCTCAAAAACATTAGCTTATGTAGCTTAAATGACTAGAGATTATTAGCTAATTTTAGCCTTCTGATCCACTAGTCTGCTGTTATCCCACCAGTTTCTATTCAAGGAGCTGATGTACTGGTAAAAATTCTGGTCAAAGAGGGGTGAAGTGTTTGCTTACAGTGCAGCTGCAGATCCAAGCGACCATAAGTCTTGTCTATGTTACTTGTCTATAATGAATGCAAATCTATGATTCTAAACATTTAAAGATTTGAGATTGTTGCAATTCGTGTCTTAAAAATTTAAAAATATTCACATAAAAATATGAAGATAGCAACATACTAACCCCAAACTGCTCTGTGATACATCCATCACAGTATGAATGTGAGTGAATGTCAGATACTAAGCACAAAAAGTGTTTGTATGAATGAGTGTGAATGGGTGAATGAGACAAGTTGTATAAAGCGCTTTGCGTGCTCAGTAAAAAAGTGCTACATAAGAACCAGTCCATAAATGACTTTCTGAATTATAATCAGAGTACCATGTGGAAACTCCAGTATTTTGTTCTGTTGGGACTGAGATTTCTGTTTTTGTGGTACAGTTGTCGTATTTGCTCAATCCTGCATGAAAGCGGAATGAAAATGACATTTTCTTCATGTTTGTGACTAACAACTTCATGCTAAAAGTATTTTACTATTCACAAATTGTCATTGTTGTCATTTCCAATGTAAAATTATTTAATTTTTATATTTTTCTATCAAATATGCGACTTTGCAGGAGGGTTGGACTTTTTCATATTTTAGCTAGCCAATACTCAGACTTTATTATTAAGCTCCTTGAGATGACTGTTGTTGTGACTGGCGCAACTCTACAGATCCTGTTTCATTTTTATTGTGAGAAAGACCAGTGAAAATGTCAAGCTCTAAATTTAATAGTCTAAATAAAAAGAGATAAACGTTGCCTCAGATTTCGATGTGCAAAAAAAGGCCAGAAAATGGGTCAACAGACCATTTACAACAAAAATTTACATCTTGAAATTTAGACACACACACAGACAGACAACTCTCACCTTCCCTTCTCCCAATCATTGTAATCCCAGTTTCCTGCACATCACATAGTGACATAAGACATAATTTGCCTGTTCTAATGTTATGAGGCAGTGCTTATTTTGCATTGTGGTGTGCAGGTTTTTGAAAGCAGCTAGGCCTTTAACAAGAATAGTGGCAGCTCTGGTTAATTTGAAGCTTCCTTCCATCTGATCAAAGCATCGTGGGAATGGCCACAGAGGAAAAATTACGAAATAATGCCAGTGGCCTGAGCTTTAAGCTCTTATTAAACATATGCAGATAAAAAAAGGCAGCCTCATCAGTCTGAAAGAGTGCTTCTTATCTGGTGACAGAAAACAATGGAACCCCAATTCCCCTGCAGTTTTGGACAAAAAAGAGGAAAAGGAGCAAGGCGTAAAATGACTGCACTGTCTTTGATTAAAACGACTGTAGAACTGAATAAGCCTTTATAGAAAAATGACCCTTTATGGAAAAAGATGGGGAAGTTCTCATCATCTACTATATATACACTATATACTATATATACATCTATAAAAATCACAGACAGCCCCTCACATACAACCTCTACACACAAGTGCACGTGCGCACACACACACACCCACACACACACACTTCCTCTGCATTGTGCGGATGACGGCAGGGAGGAAAAAGCTGGGCGTCCTGATAGCGCTATGATGTAGCTATATTCCAGGATTAGTCTGTTTGTCTTGGTAGGCAGCATTAAAGTGAAGTCCAGTATTCGGGGTCAGACAGGAAGTTGTCCACACAGAGACACCAACAGCCTTTAACACACTCTCAGCTGCCGGACTACTCCCACATTTGACTCACTGACCTTTTCTTAAGGGTAGCATATGCTATTTTACAAAGCATAATAGAAAAAACTCTTAAGGCTCAACTGTTACTGTTTATATAAAAGTTTGTATTGTTTATATTTGATACAATACATTTATTGTTATAGCTCTAAACAATTATTTGCTTTCCAAGAAATGCTACTGCAATATTTCAATAATTAAACATGCCTTTCTCCACACAACGTAGGCAATGTTAGGACCTTTGTCCTTGTCTGACTCCCTGAGCGTACAGCTGGATGAAATACAGACAAGTACATATGACTAGCAAACAGCTTTTTTCCCCTTTACTGTTATTACGTGAACCAAGAGTAGAAACTTACTGATTTAATAAGTTTTTAACATAAACACCCATGTGGAAAAGATATATATAAATCTTATAAAGTTTGTATCTGTCTTGTGTGAAACTTGTATGAAAAGCATACAAGAGTGAAAACAGATATAAGATCCCTTGAAAATTATATAAATGAAACTTGTATGTTTTGGATACTTACTAAAACAATATATGAAAGTAATGACAAAGTGGCGACTTTCATGAGTAAATCATATAAGCCTTATATGATTCACTATATGAAGTAAGCCAAATCTGATGCAAGTTTTTTCGATTTCTTTTCCATATGGACATGTCACAGTGATATCAGGTAATTTGCCACTTGCTTGCTGTCTAAATAGCCAAATTTGGAATGATGGCAATTTCCAGAAATACACCACATAGATAAGCTAAGCTAAGATGATAAATGCAGATTTCAGGACAATCCCAGAGAAAAAGAAACCTATGGGCAAATTTCCATCCGTACACTAACAGTCAATTTGCAAGTACAACTTACACAATACAGTAAGCATTAATCTAAGATCCATAAGTCCATGTGAAACTTGTGCTGCACATAGCAAATTTGGAGTTAACATGTCACGTAAGCTGCCATCTGTACTGATAAACAGACCTTGGTTTGTATTTGACTGTGGTGCCTCCCTGGGTTAATCAGTGTCACTTTGAAAAATGCACACGGGCCAGGTGGCATTTCCTGTGTTTATATTCAGCTCTGGGCAGCAGGACACAGAACTGTCATTAGTTTTCTATCTTGGAATCGGGCTTATTTCTCAGTGGGAAAACATGTGATTATGATGCGATTCTCACAAGATTCTGGTGATTGTGTTTCTGGATGCCATTGAAAGGATTTGGTGGCCTGGCTGGAAGCATAAAAACATAAAAAGTAAGGACAGTAACACGAGCGCCAACAGACATGTGCATGTTTCTCAACTACATGCTGCGTGCCTTCAGCTGCTGTGTTATCGCAGCACTTGATCCATAATGCATTTCTGTTGATGCCGGCTGAGCACGGAGCTCTAAGCCAGCACAAAGTGAAGTGAAACTGATTAGATATGTTGATCATCAACAAAAAGGTTTTACTCTTATGAAATGCTTTGATCAGGAATCAGCTGACCTTTGGGGTAGAGCGGGCTGCACAGCGATATGCTGTAAAAGACAGGAGCAGAAGAAAGACTAGGATTTGGGGGACATGAAAGCAACTTGTCTGGCACTGAAGGAGCGGACACGGTCCATAATGACGCCATTTGGTCCTCCCATGGTGCAATGCACACCCTGCATTAGAACCGCCTCCCTGCTCTCAGAACTAGCAGTGGCAGATGCTGATGTTTGCATGGTTAGGTGTGTGTGTGTGTGTGTGTGTGTTTGCATGCGAGAGAGACAAAACCACCTGTCTTATTAGTGAGCAAAAGCCCAATCAGGTGTGTGCAGTAAAGACACATGTTCTTCATTGCAGTCTGATTCTAATCATCATGATTGGCTCATTCTTGCAGGCTCATTAAATTTCCCAAAGGATTTTGAGATTCTGACAGTTTCCTCTTATTAGGATTCACAGCTTCTATCTTGCTTTAAGTGCTTATTTTAAGTGTTGCTCATCTTTTAAGATGTAACTCTTTGGTGTTGGAAACAGGTTTGGGTTTTTCCATAATTTAGAGCGTAGTCTTGCACACCCTTGAAAGAAGCGAGGAAGGAGAGAGGAAAGGACGGCGCTCTGAATCAAAGATAAGGGCTCTGCAGGAAGAGAGCAAGAGGCATTCATCTTGTTTTGACACAAAGATATCGCAGTGGTGTGGATGGGGGGAGGGGCGACTGACGCTTAATAATGCTAACTGAAGATGTCAAAGAACTTGCTAGGAGAAAATCATAGATGGGTTTCTGGTATGTATGTTCTGGATTATCCCATTATTTTGGACAACATATGGAGAACATAATGATATAATAACACAATGAACTCTGGTGATTGGACGAGAGACTGAGAGAAAGCGTTAGAGAGACACACCCACCTGTTTAAATTGAACGGCCTTTATTAAGGGCATTTAGTTTAAAGCTTATTTTGTGTAATTTTTGTCAAAATGAGCATCCCAAAATCCCAGTAACCTATGCAAGGTGCTAGTACAGCTGTTTCATTCTAACAGCACCTTTGTAAAGAACAAGGAGAGCCATGACTGATAGGTGTTCATTCAGATGTGCTGTATATCTACCGTGTCAACATAAAATATATAATAATATGTTAAGGCACGCCCAGCATCCTCAAAAACATCCTGTCTTCCCGTCTTACAGAAGACATTGTATATCCTAATTAGTAAGTACACAGTCCCAGAGAGAACACATAGGGGCGGGGGGCATCAGAAACAAAGAGGCAGGAAGTGACAGGCAAAGTTCACTGTCCCCAGAGGAAACACTTATTTTGCTCTTTATCCCTTCCAACTTTAATGCAACTGAAACATCTTTTTTGTTTTTGCACAAGATGTTTCTAAGTTGAAAATCCATCCTCAGAATAAGAAAAGCACCTGATGATTGAGGCAATAAGCACAATAAACAAGTGAGACTGGGTTATTTGGTGAGTACAGTGAGAGAACAGAGGAGTAACAGTCCCCTGGGTAATCAAGCTATCAAAGAGCCACTTGTGGATAGATTATTTAGAGAGACATCCGTCTGATAAAGTAAGTCTCTGAACTGGGAGGAAATGTTTATGGAAAAATAGCAGTTTGCTCAGTGTCAGCTCTGTGTTGGCAGAGAACCAGGAACAATGACCAAAGATAGAAATTTCATACACAAATATGCGAATGGACATCTAGAGCACATGGTATCCTTCCTTACAGCTTGGCCACAGATTTAAGTTGGTTTAGCTCCTCTTATTCTTATGATAAACATAATGGAGAGCTTTGCATTGTTGCTGGGATTAAACACAACCTCATTTTAAGCTCATTTTCTTCAGTCAGGAACTGAGCAAGTTCTCCGTATTGTCTGCTTGCCTTAAACCTGGGACAGAAGTGCTATCTATTTGCATTTTACCCCAACTGGCTTTGGAAGTGACAGTAAAGAACTAACTTTTAATGTAATGGAAAACATGATCTGATGTGTTCCTTATTCAGAGGATTCAGTATTGATTTCACCTTCAGGCCACAAGTATAAAGTTCACTTCACTCATCTGGGAACACTACTGGAAAGAATTTAATGCTGACACCAGAAACAGAAGTGAACAACTAAACAGTGCTTTTGATTCTGAGGCACATTATGAGTGTTATTATTTTAAAATACTTCTTTACCTGTCAACATTTCCAAGTCTTCAGCCCCTTACTGGCTATTCTCCAGATATGTTGAGGGACAAAATACTCGCTCTATCATGGCTCAAAAACATATGCTGTATATAAAAGATGGATGTTATTAATCTCTCTCACTGTCTTCCACAGCATGTCTTTATCCTGTCTTTCTTCTCTCACCCCAACCGGTCGCAGCAGATGGCCGCCCCTCCTTGAGCCTGGTTCTGCTGGAGGTTTCTTCCTGTTAAAAGGGAGTTTTTCCTTCCCACTGTTGTCAAAGTGCTTGCTCATAGGAGGTCATATGATTGTTGGGTTTTTCTCTGTATGTACTATTGTAGGGTCTACCTTACAATATAAAGCACTTTGAGGCGACTGATGTTGTGATTTGATGCTTTATAAATAAAACTGAATTGAATTGCCACTGCAATGACACTAAATGGTTAGTAGAGTCCTGTTGTGTTAAAACTGTTAGCACACAATCTTTGTCTGTGTCTGACTTAGAAAAAGAGGCATCCTGCACGCTCATAGGATCGAGACACAAGACTGGCCAAGGCTCCCAAAAAAATAATAAAAAATAACTGACAAAATAAATCTGACGAACTTTAAACTAGCAGCTGAGACATTAGGAAAGTGTTTACTAAGGTCATAGTAAAGGGAGCTTAAGTGCTGTTTTCCTTTTATACAACTGGACTTCTTGTAACCAGAGGAATCATCTGATATTTGCCATGAGAAAGAATGAGAGAATATTTGTTTTGATCCTGATTCTAATGGTGACACCTACATGAAAATTTGCATTGATTTGAAACAGTTTTTTCTCACTGTAATTTACATCATGTTTGATTTTTTTCAGGTTGTCTTGATAGACTGAAGATGTATTGAGTGCTTCAACAGGCACCCTACATTATTATTAGCATGCATTATTATCATTATTATTATTATTGTTACGTCTAAGCTGGGAGCTGGACAGGGTAACTAGTTATTGTGCAGTTTAAGATTTTAAAACATTAAACACAAGATGAGTTTATAAAATATGATGCAAAATATAGCACAATTCAGACAGCAAATGTTGGAGATAATAATGATTGGAGTGGGCTTTTCCAATGTGTTGATGCCCATCTTTACTGGACCCAGTAAATGATTTGTTAAACTATGGGAATCATATGCTGTGGCCTTTGCTGTTACCAGATCTTAACCCAAATAATGTGTCAGGCAGTGCTCTCCACCAGCACCAGCAAACTTTCAGACTGGCACTCTTAGTTCGTACTGTATTGCAGTTGGCCTCACTTCATAAGGCGTTTTACTCAAATAAAGGATATCAAGATTCTCAAAGCTAGGCAATTCCCCCCCCCCCAAAAAAAAAGAAAAAAAGAAAAAAATCAGAATCGCATTTTTAAGCTGCCAGGCTTGTTTAGAAACGGTAAATCACACTCATGAAAATCCAGACATGGACTGAATTTGCTCATGTTGCTTTTTGCTTCAGTCAGTCTTCAGCTGGGCGATGTTATCATTGTGTCCAGAGGATTTTGCGGTTGTCAGAAATAATTCTGGCAATGAACATAAAACGTAACTATCTTGACAGATGCTGTCTGAAGTTTGAGCCTGAAAACACTGTTTGTCTTTCACTGTTTGTCATTCAGTGACTGAGTTCAGGAGAGGTTTGGACTCATATACCATTATCATTCCTTACTATAAAACAGGAAACACGTGTATAATAAAAGCGATTGTGTCTTGCATGTGGCTGCCATGACCTGCTGGGGGGTGGTGGGCCATCATTTCTGCTATAACAGCAGTTTGTGAATCTATTACAAAATGATCTCACTGAATGAACCTATATTTATACTGAAATTATTGTTGTAGCTAGAGAGATTATAATTATGCTATAGCCGCTATTACTGCCATAAAGCCAGTCATTACTGGCACTAATGGCCCTGCATACATAAGTGACACTGATCACAGTATATAGCACTATAGTATTCAATTATTTTAAATTGGTTATGTTTATGTATAGTTACCCCACATGTGCACTCAGAGTTGATTGGGTAAAATGGGAAAGCAGCAAGGGCCCCTTGGTAAGTCTCAACACTCAATCCCATCAATGTTCAAAAGCAGTGCTCATGGTAAGACTCTCCAAAGAGACATACACATCTGGAGCTCGAGCAGATGGATGGCAGCATCAGGCAGACAGCATACACATCCAAACAGTATACTGACATCCACCTGCTAACACATGGAACTGACTAAACATTACAACATAAATCTTTTGAAACATTCAGATATTAATAAATGTTGTATATATACTACTGCCATCATAGTAAGATTTAAAGGTATCAGTGCAGATTTTTGTGGATAGAAATGACTCTAATTCATTGGCAGACTATAAACACCGCTCTCACATGCAGCATCAGTAACATTAAACCTTTAGAGCCAGGTTTATTAAACAGAGAAAAATTGCAATCCCCAAACAGCACTGGTGTTTCCTCCATATAGTTTGTGCCTTGAGTAAGGAACTGAAAATTACTGCAAAACTCTGAAAAAAAGAGCAGACAAAAAATAATATCTGCTGAGGTCTCACCAGGTAATGTTAAGGGTGAATCTGATGTCCCTTGTAAGGAAACTCTCTAAAAGGTTAGGTTTCCAAGCTCTCAGAACAAAGGATTAATAGGCCAAAGCTTGTGGCCTGTGCTACAAAACCAGAAACTTGGACCAACAGGTGACCCGTGAGGTTATGTGAGAGCTGCTATGATGTGATCTTTTCTGTCAGCATGAGCAGATGTCCTGCCTGCTGTGTGCTGAACACATAGACAGTGACTGTGACAACAACACTGAGCTGCAGGAGGCAAAATGTGAATGGCTTTCTGCTAAATGAGTCTCTTTTGTTGAATGAAACATGACTGTATCTTTACTTAAACATCATTATAAAAAAATGGAACTAATTCTGGATACATTTGTTATTTAGCTAAAGGGGTTATTAGGATATTTTCACAACTACAATAATTCATAGATGTGTATTATTTTTAAATACTGACTCATACTGCTGCACTGATGCAACTTTTAATTCCATTTTGGGATCAGTACTGAAGCTATCAGGCACTCAGTTTTACTGTCCCCTGTGATTCATGTATTGTCTTGTAGGACAACGTTAAACGCATCAGAATCTGGTTTTCTGCCAGTATTGCAAGCCGGACACTTGCCTGACCTAAGGCGGGGCACACCCTGGACCGATCGATAGCCTGTCGCAGGGCTAATAATTATTTCATGCTTAAAAAAAGAATCAAATCTGAGATTACTCCAATACTGTCTGCCTCACACAGTATGCAAGCATTAACTAATGCACATATTCTTGAGGAAACTTCCAGACTAATTTGTATTTTCTGATTTTTTCAGAGAAGCCAGAGCTGTCAGTGTGAGCTCTGCAGTAAATAATATTGGAGTTATTTCTAAACAACATAAATAAACGTACATATACCAGCATATTGAACAGAAAGTGCATCTATAAACCAGATTTCCATGTTTCATGTTTTTTCTTCTGCATCTTTTGAAAGGGAAAAATATATTTTTGAAAAGTGAATAAAGTCGTCACACAGCAGCACTCCCTTCACTTCTCTTTTACAGCTCATGCTTCGTTATGGAGTAAAAAGGGGAGGAGGGGTAACAAAGTCAGTGCTGTTCCTTTGCAAGTAAGAGTCTCATTCTAAATCAAGTCATTGTGTGTACCGCCTGCTCTGTTACCCAGAGTCCCTCAGGACAGTAGACAGTGGGGTCAAACTTCAGTTACTAAGCACCTGTATGCTTGTGCAAAAAGTAAAAATTAAACAGAGAGAGAGAGCTTCAGATGCTCTTCCTCTCTTTCTCTCTCTCTCTTTCTACGAGTGAGCCCCTCTTCCCCCTCAGCAGCAGGGATATAGATGTAGGAGGATGGGACGTGCTCATTTAATCAGCTGCTTTAACAAACCCTTTCTCACTGAGCCTCTGCCAGGTTCATTGCTGAAGCCTTGCTGCACCTTAACAATATGCATCAAGCACAAAAGGTTACAACTTATTGATCCATGCTCACTAAGTATCTGAGGCCACTCTGACATAGTATGAGCAGCAGACTTGAGTCGCTTCTTCACATGCTCCACCCCATGCTCAGCGTGGATATTCTCCACACTGAGACTGCTTTTCACCCACAAACCTCAGTCTTTGTACTGAAGTGTGGAGAAGCCATTATTCGTTTTGGTGGCAAGCTGTTATCAGTGGGATTGATCTCTGTGGGGTGGAATTGGTGCTGGATGGCGTAGAGAGCAATGACAGGAAGGAAGAACGTACTGGAAGGCCTTATCTGGAAGCGCCAGGCTTCTGTGACGGGAAGTGGAATGTCAGGAGGGGAAAGAGGAACTAGGCTCAGATGTAATGCACAAACACACAAATAGGGCAGTGCGCACAAATACACACATCTAAACAAAGCATTCACATAGTTGTTCCGGACTAATCGCCAATGAAAGTGAGACAGACAACCTCCATCTTTCTTCTGACTGTGATTTCAATGTAATTCCTCTACTTTGGACTTTTGTCTTACCGCTCTTTCTTTCTATTTCCCTCTGTCGTTATCAGCAGGTTTCAAACTGAATGGAGAAACAAATAGTGAAACTGAAGCATTATAGTGGTCGAGGTCTAATAAATGAAAAATGGACTGGAACATATATAGTAGAAGAGTTTGCAGTATAATGAACTCAAGCAGGCAAGAATAATATACAGAGAACCCAACTGGTCCAGGAAAGCAAGAGCTATACTAAAACTGTGGTGTTTTATGTTTTTATTACAACATGCGAGCTAAAGCTTTTTCCTCATTTGTGTGACCCCGACCTTTGACCTACAGTCTTGAAGCATTACATAGCAAAATGGTGTGTTTTACCCATATGATTGGAGCAGAAGATATATTTGCTGTGTATCAGTTTGGTACATTTCATGGCATCATATTGAAAACCGTGTGCTGTACAGCTCTCTCTATGACCTTTCATATGACTCATGTCCCCCAAAACCTAGTATATTATTATCAAGACCCTCCATAATAAAGTGTGGGTAATGTAAAATTTTTACTCAGTTTGACGTTTGGTGTGACCTTCACCCGATTTTCACCTAAATTAAATCGAGGTGTTATTGGTATCAACCATCATGCAAAATTTAAAAATTATATCTTGAAAAGTCAAAGGAGTTTGCAAAGAAAAGCGTCTGGACTTCTTTAAGTTGCTTGAAGACGTTTCACCTCTCATCCGAGAAGCTTCTTCAGTTCTAAGGTCAAATGGCCGAGAGTCCCAGATTTAAACCCAGTGGGAGTATCCCCCCAAAGAGGGACAAAGGACCCCCTGGTGATCCTCTAATCACATGAGCCAAGGTGTGAAAGCGGGTGTGGGACCTAATCAGCCAGGGTTTCGGGTGAGCTCATTGTGAAACCTGGCCCCACCCTGTCATGTGAATTCCTGAGGTCAGATGGCCCAGGATGTGAGTGGGCATTAAGGCGTCTGGGGAGGGAACTCAAAACTGGATTATAGATGGCAGACAGTTGGTGTCGTAAACCACCGCCTCTGTTCAAAGATGGTCGCTCACAGTGGACATAGATGGCCTCTTTCACTCCTCTTTCAAACCATCTGTCCTCTCTGTCCAAAATGTGAACATTGGCATCCTCGAAAGAGTGACCTTTATCCTTAAGATGCAGATGGACTGCTGAGTCTTGTCCTGTGGAGGTGGCTCTTCTATGTTGTGCCATGCGCTTGTGAAGTGGCTGTTTGGTCTCTCCAATGTAGAGGTCTGGGCATTCCTCGCTGCACTGTACAGCGGTGAACCAGTTTCTGTCTGAGTGTGTTGCTGGGTCTGAAGTACACTGGGATGTCGTGCTTGGAGAAAACTCTCCTGAGTTTCTCTGATACACCGGCTACATAGGGGATGACAACGTTGTTGCGTCTGTCTTTCTTATCCTCCCTCGCTGGTGTCTGATCTTCTTTTCTGTGCCTCTTTGCTGACTTTATGAACGCCCAGTTAGGATAACCACATGTTTTGAGTGCTTCCTTTGAGTGCTTCCTTTACGTGTGTGTGCAACACACTCAGACAGAAACTGGTTCACCCGAAAGACAAAACTCCAAAACACAGACTTAACAACGTGGTGTATGCTGTACAGTGCAGCGAGGAATGCCCAGACCTCTACATTGGAGAGACCAAACAGCCACTTCACAAGCGCATGGCACAACATAGAAGAGCCACCTCCACAGGACAAGACTCAGCAGTCCATCTGCATCTTAAGGATAAAGGTCACTCTTTCGAGGATGCCAATGTTCACATTTTGGACAGAGAGGACAGATAGTTTGAAAGAGGAGTGAAAGAGGCCATCTATGTCCACTGTGAGCGACCATCTTTGAACAGAGGCGGTGGTTTACGACACCAACTGTCTGCCATCTATAATCCAGTTTTGAGTTCCCTCCCCAGACGCCTTAATGCCCACTCACATCCTGGGCCATCTGACCTCAGGAATTCACATGACAGGGTGGGGCCAGGTTTCACAATGAGCTCACCCGAAACCCTGGCTGATTAGGTCCCACACCCGCTTTCACACCTTGGCTCATGTGATTAGAGGATCACCAGGGGGTCCTTTGTCCCTCTTTGGGGGGATACTCCCACTGGGTTTAAATCTGGGACTCTCGGCCATTTGACCTTAGAACTGAAGAAGCTTCTCGGATGAGAGGTGAAACGTCTTCAAGCAACTTAAAGAAGTCCAGACGCTTTTCATTGCAAAATCCTTTGACTACGATGACCTGGATGACTGAGAACCTTCACAGACATATATCTTGAAAACTAGACTGCTAACACCAGACAAATTGAACTGTTTACATACTCCCACCCTTGTATTTCCTGCTGTTTGCAATCGCTTTCTTAGATGATTAAGTAACAGAGAATAAATAATAATACTAAAATAAAAGAAGAATAAAATCACTGTAACTAAAATTAGATATAAAAATACTTTGTATCCCAGCAAACATGTGGGCGGAGTCACATGGCCTACAGATGGACCCCCAGTGGGGCTGCATATAATCTGGGCATACCCACATTAAGAAGACAGTCATACTTTATTATTGTAGGGTCTTTACCTTACAATATAAAGTGCCTTGAGGCAACTGTTGTTGTGGTTTGCGGCTTTATAAATAAAACTGAACTGAACTGGGGAAAAAAAGCTGCTGTGAGCCACTCCCTTGTCGATGAGGGGTTACCACACACAGCTAATCTGGCAGATTTTTACACCAGATGACTTTCCTGACACAAACACCAAGGGATTATTTCAAACCAGAGATCTTTCCCTTGTTAGTTAAACACATAAACCACAACACTATGGAGCCACTTGCCCTCAAATGAAATAAAAAAACTAAAATTCTAACAACAAGTTAGTCTGAATTATGAACTATGACCTGATAGCAGCATATCGATAAGATACGGTTGAACTGTGTTTTTGAATCAGTGACCTTCTGTCATATTTCTCTAAATAATAAAACATGTTCTATGGTTTCATCTTCCCCACTATAGTCACATTTCACTGTATGGTGTTTCCTCATAAATAATGTGCCACCAAACATGTTTGCAGGGATTGTGTTGCTGAGACATCCACTGAACAAACTAACACTATTGAGTGGGTTAATTGATCCTAATATGTTATGTTATTAACCTACCCCACTAAGTATGTAATTAAAGAAACCTTCAATCAGTTTTTATGGATGAAAGATTCCATCAGCAGTACACAGTAAAAATCACAGTTTTCTATCTTATCAGCTTCTAACGTCTCTCTTTTTTTCCTATCATGGTGTAAATCGACCTAATGATGCGTACATTTAAGCCAAATAAGTCAATCTTCCAGGTGAAGGGCCTTCACAGACCAGTGTAGATTCTGATAGCTTCCATTTCTGCAACAGCTTTTACAGATAAGTTTACCAGTCACCAGAAGACAAACCAGTGACAGAACAAAAACCAATGACTTTCTGCTTACTGTCTTGTTCATTCAGTTATGATGCTTTGTTAAAGAGCTCTGAGACACTGCAGCAGTTCTTTTCACGCCCATCTTTTACAAAACATGGCCTCAAAACACTTTAAACAACTTGTCTAAATCCTTTCCCATCTTAATCCAGGTTATTTGGCTGTGAAGTATACTGTACACTGGCAGCTTTCACAGCAGCAGTGGCATGAAGCTGGAAACACACACGCACAGATGAAAGATGCTCATGCATAAACACACACATACCTCTCAGTGACACCCCAGCATTTGTTGGCATTTGTGCCTGTGTGCTGGGCTGTCACTTGCTGTGTGTGAAATAATGCATGGACTCCAGAGCACGGCCACTTTCTCCCTCTCATTCTCTCGAGTGGCCTGACAGTGAGGGCCAGCTTTGTCACAACAACCAGCTCAAAATTTTAAAACCTCTTCCTTCCCCCAAACCTGAAGCCACCACTCTGAAGACGGGACCTGTTAATGGACCCGCTGGGTTCTTAAAGCGCCATTTCCAAACTCCAGTAAAACAAAGTACAGAGGGACTAAAACAGAGAGGGTTAAAGTAGACACCACGACAGCAATCTGTGAACACATACTGCAATTTGTGCTGACGGAGCAGGAACGACAATGATGCCTGACAGCACCATGTGATGAAAATAACAACCACCATGCATAATGCAAGACACTCTCCTTCCACTGAACCAAGCACTCGAGACTCAACAGGATGTCGCTGTCCCTTCTTCTAAAAAAGTCATTCGATGTTCAGAGGCTTCACAGTTTGTGCATCTCTCCTCACATCGTCCAGAACCACCAGAGCCCTGTTGGGAGGAGGGGCTTTAATTATGTGATGAGTGGAGGTGATAGTGATATCCTGCGGCAGACTCGAAAGTCAGTTGTTTGTGCTCGATCTGCTCAAGCATGGCGGGCATTGCTTTGCTCCACTGTTAAACAAACAAATCGCCAACGAGGACAAACAGGATGTAGACACATGGCTGCCACAGCCACGAGATAGGACCCTGTGATTTAAAGTATGCACTACATCCAGGCTTCAAACATGTACACTCGTCTTAGCAGTTAGAGAGAGTTTCCTGTGTTAAAGGATAAAATTCAAGTCAAATCCCTGGGTTTTAGAAAAATATGTTTGATCAGCCTGGAAGCGTGTTGAATGAATCCATAAGATGCCAAATTACATTTTGAGAAGATGAGCACTCTTTAAGTGCTATTTTTCTCTCATTATTGACACATACAAAAGCCACTATGGAGATATGGAAAACATATAATACGAGAAAGTTTAAGAATTAAGTGTTAAATCACTTTAGATTATGTTTTAGATACAAACATAAGAAATGTAGTATAGCTAGCCCATAGCTGCACTACACACAGTTCTTTGTTCTGATTTTGTGTTTTATTTGATTTTCAGATTCAGTTTGTCTTTTGTCAGTTTTCCATTTTGTTTTTCATCCGATTTTGTATATATGGTCTAACACAGCGGTCCCCAACCCCCAGGCCACGGACCAGTACCGGTCCATGAGTTGTTTGGTACCGGGTCCCGATAGTTGAAGCTCGGGTGTGAAATTTATGGTTTTCAGGGTTTTTATCGTTAACTCATTTTGTCTGGGTCTTTTTCCGTGTTGTAGTTGTGTGTCTTATTTTGAAAGAATTATTTACACATTACCATAGTGACCAGAGAGCGTTATGGGGCAGAGAGGATGTTACTCTCAGTGTTGTTGGCGCATTTCAGGAGGACGCTGCTAATAAAGTTACACAATTACACAGTGAATTCACGTTTATTATTAGATTTACAAAATACCACAGTTTTTGTCTTGGTCGTATCATTTTATTTTGTTGTATTTATCCGCCACACCTTAAAGGCCGGTCCGTGAAAATATTGTCTGACATTAAACTGGTGCATGGTGCAAAAAACAGTTGGGAACACTGGTCTAGCAGAACTTATATATTTCTTAATTTCTTATTTATTTCTTTAGCCCTTGCACAAGGACTGAGTGGTAACTGGGTGGAGCTCAGTTAGCTCATATATAGTGTGGATAGAGACCAACAGTGCTTGTTTTCTTTAAATGTCTTCTGCAACATACATCACATGGATGAAGAAAAAGTTCAGCTTAAGAAAGCTATTTGTCACTGTAATCATTCCTTCTGTCTTGGGACACAATCCATTTCTAATCCAACTACAAGTTGATTCTGTTCATCTGGACGTAGCGTTTTTCAAACGAACTGAAAACGCTACGTCCAGATGAACAGAATCAACTTTTGGGGATTTACTTACCTGGACGATTCAGCATGCATCAAGACCTAATAACCAACTACACTTTAAAAATGGTAAATTACTACTTCTATAGCTTTGGAAAAGTATATTCCAAAGTTCCACAGATACAATCTGCTGCTTAACTAGCACATCGCTTTCTCTGCATGAACAAAGAGAAAAAAATGGTCAGCATATTTGGCTAATATGTCCTTCGTGTAGAGCAAATGTTTGGAGCCTAACAAAAGGCTGCTCCAGTTGTTCTTAGAGCTTACCCAAACTGGGTTAGAAGAGCAGGCAAACACAAGCATCTGATGAAGTCATAGAAAGCCAACTACACACACGGCCCATGGTGAAGTGTGTGTACTTTGATGTGTGCAAGTATGTGAAGATGACTGCAGCCTGTTAGCGACTCCAGCTCTGCACCGGGGCTTGAAACAAATGTGCTGGGTCCAGGTGAAAAGACTGTGATTTAAACGGACACGAGGCAGCCATGACTCCGGGGGACTAAGGCAAAGCATAAAGTCCAAGGTGCTACTGCTGGCTGGAAAAGAGCTCTTATGTAAGGAAGTTCATCCTGTCCTCTGTAGTGGCACACACATATTTGGAGATTTTAATAAGCCATATGTCAAATGGTTATCTCTACTTTGAACCCCATCAATTGTCATTAAAGACCAGCAGAGTCAGTTAAGCTGAGGTGAGCAGGTGACAGGAGACTTGTTTGTTATCACCCACAACCAATAAACCTAATACAGTTTACCAGAGGTGTGTATGTGCATGTATTCATATCTTTGTGGGGACCAAAAATTGGAAGTTTACTATACTTATGGGGACCAACAGCCCTTATGTGGACTAATATCCTGGTCCCCACAGGTTTAAAGGTATTTTTGAGACTCAAAATCTGGTTTTAGTGTCAGGATTACAATTGGGTTATGGCTATGGCTAGGGTAAGGGTTAGGCATTTATTTTTCATGGTTAGGGTTAGGGTAAGCATTATGTCAATTAGATGTCCCCACAAGATATGAGTGTGTGTGTGTGTGTGTGTGTGTGTGTGTGAAACACTGAGGTGAGAGCTGGCATGAGCCTGCATGCCTGCGTGTGAGGCACGTCATTGCTGATTACACCACGTACAGAAGCCTCACTGGACTGTTTCTGCCTTTACGGGTGCCTGACCTACCTGCTCTGATCAGGTTTCATTGTGCCGGACTGCTCACGGGACTGGAACTACTCGTTTTAGTTTAGGTCTTCTCTGGATGGTAATTCATGCTGTCTCAGAGCCTTTACAGCTCAGTGGTCAGAGTAAAACTTTTTGTACATTCCTTCTCAAATGGAGTAAACAAACAAACAAATAAACAAAGATTAATTTGTACAGAACATAACTATTTGTTCTAGTATCTCACTTTGAGAGGTCTGAACAGCCTCTCTGTCTCTTGCTACTAAGGCTGATATAGTAACAGTAAAGGCACATTTTGTCGCAAAGATGGGGACGATGTAATCGTGGAAATTATAAAAAATTTCATCATAGGATAAATGTGATCTCTCAGATCTGCTCTGTATTATTTGCAGCCAGTTTTCTCTCTGCAGGGACAAGAAGACTCGAGCAATGCCACTGGGCCCTGTCCCCGCAAGGGTCATCAGTCAGCATGTTATTAATTCATTTAATTTCATTATTATTATTCTGATTATATACCAGATTTCTTGGGTAACTGTTTTTCTATAAAACAAAATGTCAGAAAAGACCCATTCAATACTCATTTTACATTTAATACTTTGGCATTTTTAAATGTAAAATGCCTCACTAGCTTGAGAACAGCTGTAGATCAATTTTCCTCTAAATGAACCACATAACCAAGTCATTCATGTTACAGTAGCAACCTGTTACTGGTATTTTGTAAGCTGTTATACTGGTTTCAAAGGGGAAAAAAGATTTTGTGCTGACAAAATGTGTCCACAGACAAACGTAGAGACACATAACAGCATGCTCATGTTACTTAATCTGCCAATGACATCTGAGCCCATGTTGTGGTATGTTTTAACTGACACCATAAATGATGTCACCTGGTTGCATGTCACACACACACACACACACACACACACACACACGCACACACACACACACACACACACACAGAGCTGTCTGGTCAAGTACTTGGGCTTTGTCCGCCTTTCAGATTAAAGCTACCAGGCTAACTTGCTGCTATGTCACAATTCCTACATAATCCGGCTCTAATCCTCACTGACTCGATTAAACCACCAAATCTCCAGCTCAGTATCTGGCCCTATCAGCTGCACTCTTCATTTGTACTCACTTTCTCCTTCACCCTCTCCCTTCTCTCTTGTTCCATGCCCTTCCCTCCACCTCTTGACTCTAAACACAATCTTCCTTATCTTTCTTTGTCTCATCTACCTTTTTCTCGTCAAGCCACTCGCTTATTCTCTGGTCTTCTTTTAAACTCTTGTTCTATCTTAGCATACCCAAGAAGCTTTTGTCACATCCCTCTTGTGGCTCGGGTAAAATGTGAACCGTGTTTTATTGATTTTCTGGTGAAAATCAATAAAACATGTTTTTGGCCATAACTCAGTTCATAGGTAAACTATTGCCACATTTCACCAAAAATGCCTAATATGATAAAATTATATAAAGGTCAAGTCTGGATAGACATCTGTGTTAACCTCAGCATATCAAAATTATTCCTTTTTCAACTGTGATGTGCAAGTTTTGTAATATGCTATATAAAAATCATACAAAAGACTCCTGCGACCCTGGGTAAGTACCAAAGAGAACACTGAAATCAGACAGCGTCCTCTGGGAAGAAGTGAGTGGATGGCCAAAGAAAGATTATCCGCTGCCAGAGATCATCCTTGATCATCTCCCTCCTGATATGCATGCTGGATAAGAGCAGTCCCATACTTATTTTTCTGCATTTACAAGCCTCTCAATTCGTTGATTACCATTCAGTGTAAAGAGATGTTTCACCATCATTTGAATGCAAAGGTATTATGTTACACTACATTCCTGTATTGTACCTTAAAAATAATTGAGGTACCAAAATGTTATGTTGTTTTTACTGTGTATTAATACTTTGGCTCGATTTTTAGCTGCAAATATTATTATTCATTTTAATATACAGAAAAATCATCGTAATTGATTTACCTAATCTAAACCTTTTAGAATGGTCTTGTAGAGCCTATGTTTAAATGTAAGTACCACATCAGCTGTCCTGTGATTAAGTGCAACCACTTTCACTTTAGTTTTTTCACGGTCGGACCATAGCAGGCTCAAAAAGGCTCCTTTTAACATCAAAAGTATCTACAAGAATAAATCTGCAGTGAGCTCACAAAAAATCTTTCTTATTTGGTTTGTTAAATGTCTGAACAACTTGCCATCCATTCATTTTCTTAACCACCTATTCCAAGGGTGTCCAACTCCAGGCCAAGGGGCCGGTGTCCTGCAAGTTTTAGATGTGTCCTTGATCCAACACAGCTGATTTAAATGGCTAAATTACCTCCTCAACATGTCTTGAAGTTCTCCAGAGGCCTGGTAATGAACTAATCATTTGATTCAGGTGTGTTGACCCAGGGTGAGATCTAAAACCTGCAGGACACTGGCCCTTGAGGCCTGGAGTTGGACACCCCTGACCTATTCAATACAGCGTTTTGATGGAACTGGAGTCACAGAGAATGCACACAGGCCCAGGGAGAATATACAAACTCCACGCAAAAAGTTCCCAGCTGGCTTGAACACTCGACCCTCTTGCTGTGAAAAGACAGCAAGAAAACCAAGTAAAGAAACAAATGAAAAAACGGAAATTATGAAGAGATCGGCGAACAGTCGAAGGTCCTTGTAGAAAAGTTTCTCTAAAACCTCAGAGTTCATTTCCAAAGCCATGTTAAATTAATCACACAGACACACATTTGCAGTATCAACTATTTACATAACCCATTCATCAAACACCAAGCAGAAGATAAATGAGCCCTCTGTTAGTGATAACAATCAAAGATTAAAATTCTGCGTGTAAGTGTGCACGTTTGTGTCTGTTCACTCATGTTACATGAAGCTCTTCAGTACAGCAGAAAAAAACAGGGTTCCAATCTTATCACACGCTCTGCACGCTGCTGGTACTGTACCAGTTATTGATTGCATAACTGTAGTTCTAAACTACGCTGGAAAAACATAAACAAACGTTTGATGAAGGGAAGTCTAATCACCATCTATCCTGATGAAAGCACCAGACATTCTTTCTTTATAGAGACTTTGTATCTGCAGGGAGCTGCACGTTTACATCAGTCCTCTTTAAATCACAAATAACGATTTGTAATTCATTTGTTATCTCTGAAATGTTGTGATACCAGCTGTAAAAAAAAGCCCTATTTTTAGGGCCACAACAGTACTATTTATTGTATTGTCTGCAAGCTTTACAAGCATTAACTCACATGGCCTCTAATGACCAAGAAAAGTATTAAAGCCAGCAAATTATGAAACGTTGAACCAAGGGAGCAGCGGCGGTGGAGGCAAACCGAGAAAGGAAAAAAAAAAAATGTGGTTGACACTTGACAGCTTGGGTCTATTTTTAACACGGGGAAGAGGTAAAAGGCAGATGAGTGACAAGTTTTGGCGGTTAAGGGGGGTTCTGATCATTTCTCCTGTGCCTTGCTTGTGATATCTTGCTCACTGACAGGCGGTGACAAAAGGGGGAGCTGAGACAGAAGCTTGTATTCCTCTGTGGGTTTCACATGCATGCCAAAGCTGCTATTAAATGGAATCTGTAAAGTTATTCTCCTGATGATTGCGATTGTGGAGGAGGCGCACCGGGAGCGGAGCGGGGGGGAAAACTCGAGACAGCGATTACGGATCAGACGAGGCTTGCCTTTCGTGCTCCCAGAGGGTGTGTGTTAAAGCAAGTCAGCACGAGCGCGCCGATGGAGGGGGTGTAGGGATATATGGATCTGCCACCGCGATTAAACCGTTCGCATCCAGGGAATTGGCAGGAGTCTCACGGGAGCTGGGAGGGGGTGTCCGACAACATTAGGGAAGAATGGACATGTGTTCAGTGTAGGGTTGGAACACATGTTGCTTCCAAATGAGGATTTTCATTTCACATGACAGTGTGGTGATGCCGTTTTATAAGGCTTTTGTAAATAAATAAAGCCATGTATGTGCACAGAGCATATATTCTAAGTGCATGTGAGTGTGCCTACTGATGTCTACTACTGAGTCAATTCTTTATAACTGTGCCAGACTGGCGACCTGTCCAGGGTATACCCCGCCTCACGGAAGAGAATGGATGGAAGAGAATGGATGGATGGATGGTCTTATAGCGCAAAATAAGGACACCACAATGTTAGAGAAAACCCCAACAATCTGAAGATCCCTTTAGATTGTTGGGTGAAGACAGTGAAGACAGTGAAGAGGAAGAACTCTCTTTTAAAGGAAAGAGAGAAGGATCATGAAGGGACATATATCTGCCACAACCAGCTGGAGCTGAAGAGAAGACAGAAAAGAGGCGCAGAGAGACCAAGCACAAAAGACAGGACAAAACAAAAACTACAGGAGAGAGTAAGACAAAGAGTAAACAACATGTGAAAGTGGCATAAAAATGGAAAGTCCCATAATAAGATGGTTAACTAAGTGATGATTCTGAGTAATCTGATCCATCCCTTATTATGAGCTTTATCAAAAAGCTGAAAGCCCTATCGATCTGTCTCCTGAAACCAAACAGGAAAAGGCCCTGATAGATGAAAACTGTGCATTTCACTTCACTTTAGGTGCCCAATGTAAGTCTGCACTCTGAAGTGTTCTGCTGGGATAATATGGAGCTATATAACAATTTAAATACAGAAAGATAGCATCAAGAGGTCAATTGCCTACCTAATGTAGATTTGTAATTGCTTCAGGACACCAATGCATACATCCACATAAACAATCCTGAAACTGAAAATATGTGCACAAAAAGTGAGCACTCTGCCTAATTACTCTAATGTCTGAAGTTAATGGACTCTCACGGATGGCTGGCCTCAGGAAATCAGTGAACATAATGACCAGTCACTAATGAATGCTCCAAACATCAATGATACTCAGCTGAAAGGATTTTGTCTGTGGCATGTTCTAAAAAACAGACCCAGCAGTGTGAAAGACAGAGTTTTCTGTCGCTTTGTGGTTCATGTAGCAAACACTTCCAAATTCCCAGTTGTGAAATCGAGTCAGCAAAAAGCTAAACTGCCTCCAACCTGGATTTAATCCTGATAGATCCTGTTTAGCATTCGGATCAGAGACTTCCACCTCTTCAAAAAATGTGAAGAGGTGATTATATGATATATTATTCCATGGCTCTGTTGTACTGTACGTCACAGAGTGCTCCTGTATACGGATACATGAGATCTATGAAGGAGTTGTAGATGGAGTGTGTGTGTGTGTGTGTGTGTGTGGGGTGGGGGGGGTGGGGGGGGGGGGGGGGGGGGCACAGTAAAGGCAACAGAGAGACATTTAGGATTAAGGGAGAATTCTCAGGAATACACTGCATTCTATAACAGTCAGTATTTCCTCTGCACTTTCCTGTCTCATAGCTACACGTCGGTTTATATACCATTGTACTTAGTCTGGAGAAAATAGAGCTTACGTCAGACATTCTCTGCAACAGAACGGAACTAGCCTTTCAAAGGACCATATATCCTTTTCTATTTTCACACTTAACAATGGTTGCATGTGAGGACAGCTGGACATGAGCGACTGATATCAGGTCGTCGTGAGATTTACCAAAAGCAAAGGGAATGCTTTGGAAATACTAGAAGCAAAGGGATCACCACAAGGAAAGGAATACTATTATTTGTTCCAAATACAATAACCCCCTCAATCGTTTACCCCAAACACGTGTTAACAGAACCCCCTAACTGGAGCAATTAGGGATACTGTCCTAACATAAGAAATGATCTAATAATAACAATGTGAAACATCCCAAACACAATAAGGAGGAGGTGACGTGGATGGGTTGATAAAACTTTAACAAAGCAGTAAGTAGTTCATTTCCACTTCAAGCTGTCTTCTTAATTACATCTTAGGCCTGTCACTATCATTAAGAAGATAAATATCCCATAATCCAAATGACAAATATAATGAGCTCTCCTTAAACTTAACAATCACCACTGATGATTTGCATCAGAGTGTAGGGACACACACAACCTATCTACCTACCTTGTGGATTAGAGCACTTTGTCCTATAGACAACTTCACTCGCTGGGTCCACGTGCTCATTTGAGGTTTGACAGCGTTTTAGTAGATAAAGGTGAATGGCTTGGACATGAATTGTTCTGCAGTTTGGAGAAGGCAGCTCCCGGGCCTGGCCGCCATGTACTAAATACTTCAATTAAGGAATTAAGAATTAAGTTAAAGGATTAAAAAGGACAGGGAGGGAGGGGCATGTAAACAAGAACGAACAGCTTGTAGAGCTGGGGGAACATATATAGATGAGAACCGGAAGGAATGTGTTTGGAGGCGTGGTCCCGGCTCCCAAAATTCAGATACTTTATGACCAGTTATGGAATCAAAGTGACATTATTATGTGTAAACTATTTGCTGACGATGGCATTTTTCACTGTATTCAATTCAATTCAATTTTATTTATACTACACAGACAAGAACAGTTGCCTCAAGGTGCTTTATGATATAAGGTAAAGACCCTACAATAATACAGAGAAACAAAAATCAGATGGCTTCTTATGACCACGCACTTGGCGACAGTGGGAAAGAAGAACTCCCTTTTAACAGGGAAACAGGGAGAAACAGGACAAAAGACAAAGGAGAGGCAGAGATTACAATAACTAATGATTAAATGTTGGGAAGCCCCCAGCAGCAAACACAGACATTTAAACTCCTTTAGCCTGCAGTTGCACAAATCAGAGTTGCATATGCATTGCCACTCTGCAACCCTTCTCTACTTCAGGTCCTCTGGCTTTATGTTGTTTGTGACATAATCTGTGTTATATCTGTCACTGATATCATTGATGCCTGACAGTGGATTTGACTGAATTAGAGTTTAAGCAATTAGAGCACTTTGGCCTTAGAGCAATTTGATGGCAGCAACCATGTTTTCTCATGTTTTCTCAGAGGGCTGTTGTCACTTGGACTGAAAATGAAGAAAACGAAATCCAATTATGACAGTATTGGCAGAGATCCCCTTACACTGTCAAAAACCCCCAAACTTTATTAGCAGCGAAAAACACATCATGGCTATCTGTGTGAGGAGGTGCCAAGATAGAATAAGGTATGGTCACGGTGCAGAGGATATTTTTTTCTAATAAACAGCAATTATATTGTATATGGTGGAGCGTGGTGAGGTCTGGGGAAGATGGGGGTGTGGGGGGTTGCTGCACCACTGAGCTATTATCGGAGATAATGACATCAACTGAGCTCTCTCCTGAGTGTAGTTGTGTGTGACAAAAAAATAGATAAGAGCTTATAATTATGCACCACCCAGGGAGGAGAGGAGCTGTGGAAAAAGAAGAAAAACACAGGGAGATATGGAATGAGTAACAATTTAAAGAAAAGGAGAGTAAATCCACAAAAGTGCGAGGCTAAGAAGTGCAGATGCAGGTCTGAATATAAATCCTTACACAGAAAGTATTACAGATATAGTTATGCAGAAACACTAAAAGCACTAAGTAAAAGAATGGAGGAGGAATATATATACATATATAATATGTACAAAAACACACACACACGTACATGTACACTACACAGACATCTTAAGCCCCTCACTCTAATCCTTCCGGCTGACCCGAGACACTGATGCTGATGAGATGCTCGAGCTGCAGGCTTCAGGAGAGATGTGATGAAGAAGAAGAAGAGGAAAAGAGGAGGAGGAGGACTAGACAACAAGATGAAAAGGAAAAGGGCAAGAAGAGAGAGGAGGGGGAGGAAGATTTAATCATGCTGATAAAAGACACAGCGTTCTGTGATGAAAAAACTATTGAAATCTTAAGGACAATAAAGGAGGTCCATAAGCTAAGAATTTACTCTTGCTCTGTCAGTGACTAGTAACGTCGAGCGCCTTCGGGTGGCTGTTGTTTTGATGTGGTCCTATATTTAAAAAAATCTAAACTGAGGTGAATAAAGTGTTGTTAATGACTCGACGTGAGGTGGTGATTGGGCAGAAAAACATTTTATGAGATGACAGGGGGTGCTGCCCTCTGGAACGTCACAGACGAGCCAGTGAAATAATGTGATCAATAGAGCGGCTGGCTGCTTTTCTATGCTCGTGGTTACAGGACTTAAAGGACTGCAATGATGGGAAAGCTCCGCTTACACTGGTCCTTCATGAACAGCTTCTATATCTGTCTGTCAAATAAGAGCTGAGCTGTAGGTGTGCTCAGAACACTGCTGTAGCTTTGGGATGTGTTGGGAAGGCAAATTCAGTTGATTTCAACCACAAACTTAGAATGAATGTCCTTGTAGAAGACAGACAGAACTGTGACATGAAGGGGTGTAAGTTATTTATTCTCTGAGTGTCTTTTTATAGATACATTCTTACAATTATCACTCTTACAATCTTACAATGCATACATTGTTAAACCTTACTGACAGAAATGTTGATTATTGGCCAATTATTATTTTTAATAATAATGTTATTGTTATTTAGTATTATAATAATTGCTGTGACAAAAATTATTTGCTATAAAGAAATAATATATGTCTTCCATGGTGGTTAGCACTGTTGTCTCACAGCAACAAGGTACTCAGTTCAATTCCACCATCGGGTCGGGGTCTTTCTGTGTGGAGTTTGCATGTTTGTGTGGGTTCTCTCCGGGTACTCCAGCTTCCTCCCACGGTCCAAAGATGTGCTGTTAATGGGATTAGGTTAATTGGAAATTTTAAATTGCCCTTAGGTATGAATGTGAGTGCAAATGGTTTCCTGTATCTATATGTTAGCCCTGCGACAGACTGGCGACCTGTCCAGGGTGTACCCTGCCTCTCGCCCTAAGACAGCTGGGATAGGCTCCAGCCTCCCTCGCGACCCTGAAAAGGATAAGCGGAAGAGAATGGATGGATGGATGGAATATATGTCTTATCTTTTTACCTTAATTATCAATGATTAACTAAGCGTTATTAGTCCTCTTAGGAAAAAACAAAAAAACATGCTTCCCAAAGGTATGTGGAAATCAGTTTTTCTTATACTGTCGACACAATCTTCATCCTGTAAAACCACTGAAATAGATCTGAAATTGTCAGCTCCTTAATGCTTTTGGTTGTCTTGGAGTACAGGAGCAAATCATAGCATTCGTTCACACAGTGCTGATCATTACTGAAACCTTTCTTAATGCACCTTTCATCACAACTTCAGAGAATTGAAGTTCACAGCAATCCAACAATACACATGGCTGTGTGTGCCACTGGCAATGAAGCAGCATGCTGCTATATGCACCATACGAAGGTAAGGGTTGAAAGTGTCTCCACTCTGTTAACACACTTTTCCCAGATTACTGTGTTTGTTTATTGTTATATCTGTTTTTTTCTTCTTTTTTTAAAGGTCGCAGCATTACCGTGTTAAGCAGCCCAACCATAAATTCCCAGATTATTCTTAAGCAGAATTGCAGTGTCTCTTTTTGTATGTTTTTATGTGCTATCTAAAGTCGACGGCTCTGATTCTCGGGTGCTGATACATTTAATTGTAGGAAAAGTAGGAAATTAGCAGATGACAGAGGATTATGAAGAGTCACGCTAACTAAAAAATAGCACTCCACATCAGACTGATGAATGACATTTAATCCTGAGAGGCGTCTGAAGAGACACGGGACATAAACCCTACCTGTTCTTCCCACTCTCTCTCTAACAGAACCTCTTTGCTTTTTCTGCCTCGCTGAGAACACGAGTCCAACCTCTGATGGCCTGAAGGCTCCAGCTTAATAATGTGACTATAATGGCTTTTTCCACATAGCTGCCAGTGTCACCTCTTACACAATTACTCCATCTGACTTCCACTGAGACACTGCAATTATGTCTTTGATAAAGCTGGAGAAATTGTTCTCTTCACACAGGTGTCAGTGTCAGCATCTGCAAAAAATGGCCATTCCCTGTCTGTCCACATGCTCTGTGTGTTCTGTAGTTATAACATCATTGATCAAGACACACGCTAGTTACTTTGTTGTAATCTACATGCTAGTATGTATCAAATGATATCATGATAAAATGATAAATTTTTGTTTTTTAAACGCAATATGTGGTAAAGCCCTGTGATAGGCTAGTACCTCTCACCTTACACCTGCTGGGATATGCTCCAGCTCCCCGTGACCTCGAATTAGATACATGTTTAAGAAAACGTATGGTTGGAAAATTGTTAACGGCTTTTCGGGGTATATGTGTAGGGCTGCTCAACGGAGCAAAGACTGCGAGCTAGTTCAGGCAAGCAGGTTGAGCTGCACTGTGTCCTCCACAGTAATATAGCTCAATCTCTTCACGTCACATACCAGACATGCTTTCCCACTTTGTTGGTCTATTCAAGCTGCAAATTTTTTCATCTCTTGATCAGTTTTCTCTGCCTGCTATTTCAACCCCTGCACCACCCGCAGAATCCATGTGTAGGTATATTTACTCATCACTCTCGCAACTGTAAATCTGCGGGAGGAGATTCATTTAGAGCCTTGACACCAAACTATATTTTGCTGCATAAGAAATCATTTCAAAAGTTACTTGTCAGACTGAAATACCACTAATATGTCCCAACTGATGTTACAGATCAGTGCAACAGCATATTTCAATAGATTTTTAATGGGTCATATCATCCAAAATTAACGTCATTCTTTCTTACTACACCTCTACCTGCTATTGCAGTGCTGATAATAAATGTCAGTGCTGACATTTAAACGCTGCTGCCATCAGAATTTCAAGAGTTTAAAAAATGTAATCACGTTAGTTACTCTTTTTTAAACTTTAATTAATAAACATACAAACCTCATTAATTTGCACTAGTCTTATTTCATGTGTACGTGACACACTGCTGCATGTTTTGCTAGTTTCTCCTATCATCCTCTCAGTCTGATCACAACTCCTTTTACTCACACATGACATGAGGACTGCCCTGGTTGCTGTATGAGCTTTTCAGTTTGTGGTTAAATTAAAAAGCGCTGGAAGAATTCAAATAAAAGCTGCTGGGCTAGCTCGACTTCTGAACTGCTGTGCCTTTGTTGTTAGCTTCCTCCATGATGAGGAAGCTAGCTCTCCTGTTAGCAACCAGTGATGTGCTCCTGATACATGTTGTAGCAGAGTTCTTGTGTGTGTCACAGGCATCAAACGAGTTCATATTTGAAAATGATGAAGTCTATTCACTTAATAAAGTAATCATTGAGTGTGCGTATGACCTGCCCTAATACTTGAAGAAAAAAACCTAGGATTATGTCCAGGATTATGACTCTGTGAAGTTGTTAGAGTATCAACCTCTAACCCTCACCCTCATTTAGAATAACTTGACATGGTATATCTCATCTAAGCCCATGACTTCATTACCTTCTGTGAGCTGCTTTATTGACTTCTGCTTTAGTTTTTCTCAAGGACGGGTGAAGGAAATGTGCGATTGTTGACAAATTCTGGTTGCAACATCTGTTAGCAGCACTGGAAGCAAGCTACATGTGTTCACTAAAGTGGCTGGAGTCAAGGCTCTTCTTACTCCATCCCCTGTGGGTTGAGTGAATTCTACAGACCTTGGCCTTAGGAGACCTTTTCAAACCCCATTAAATAACTGTGACAACTATGTTTTTTTTCTTTTTTTAAAAGAAAAATAAAATATTTTACCTTCTCTCTGCTACTCGACTGCATACTGTAATAAGGAGATCAAAATTGTCACTAAAGGTACCAGCTTAAACAAAAATAAATAAAATGACTGGATGCCAGTTTATTATAAGCATGCTGTTTCCTGATTTGATTGAGAAGTGGTTTTGTCACCTCTGCATTAGAAACGTATACCATAAATTCTGGTGACGTGTAGAAGTGAGTGGATGATTTTATTTTGAAGGTTCAGGTTAACACTTCTGGATTTATTTCACTATGTCGTATAATTTGCTTCTCCTGAAATGCTTTTAAAGAGAACCAATTCTACTAGCAGATGTTACATTGATTCTATTTTACAAGCCTAATGTGTTGAAAGTGTTTTGTGGAATTTAGCGAAACTTACAAGCCTGAAATGAAAATTCTGACAATCTGGACAAGAGCCAGATATTCCAATTAGCAGTGTCTGTGAAAGACTTAATTATTAGTTAACAGTTAGTGTTTACCATAATAGGGCTATTTACATCAGACTGCTGATGCACTGGTAATAGAGGGAGAATACCCAGCAAAGGATTCAGACTGGCCTTAAGAACCACCTGATAAGCCTCCTGCGGCTCCCTCAGCTGTAAATAGTCATTAGCTAGTATGCTGTCAAAGCCTGGCCACATCACAGGCAACCCTGAATTAAACAGTGGGTATAAGGCTGACACTGCAGTCTGCAATGTGTGTTTAATTCCACAGTATATAATGTTCTTAAGACCCCATAAAACCAACATAACTCCTCCACGCCTTACATTTATGTATAAACGTAGAGGGTTGCAAAGGGTCATAAATGTTTGAATGCAAATATCAGCTGGGAATAACAGCCCAAATCAAAAACAACAATATGTTTACTGTCCAGATAAGATTTCTGTCAGAATTTGCAGGAATGTTCTCAAAAAACAAACAAAGAAAAAAATCAATCAACACCCCAAAACAGCCACTATGTCCAGGTTTCTGGTCAAGAAAGAATGAAGGGGAGGGACAGACAGAAAAAGAAAGACAAAATAAAGAAGCACGAGCGTCTGTGCCTTTAAGAGTCCCCAGGCCAGAGCTGATCGTTGGGAAAGTCACCAAGTGATTTTCTCATGACCCCAGAGAGGAGGCCTTCTTCCTTCTGGGTCCATGGATGGAGAAGAGATGTCACTGAAAACCCACGAAAGGGGCACTTGCCACATACAGTAAAAGTCACGGCTGGCACCATGTCTCACTGTACATCTGTCATCTAACTGCTATTTCCATGTTCTCGGTGAAAAATTCCTCTATTACATCCACACATTTCCAAGTAACATTACACAGGCCTAGTTGTGTTACTCTTTTGTCTCTTTCCCACAGTTTATCCCATATTGAGACTAAAAATAAGAATGTTTGTATGGACTTAAAAATAGTAGTAACTCAGTGAATGTGGGGCACGAGTTGCAAATCATCAAACCTCCAGTGGCTGGACTGAGCATGGTCTTTACAGGTCAATGCAGTGCTTAAAAATGCAGCCAGCACTGCAGTGCTCCACATGCTTCAATCACATCACTAATCCTGTGAATGGGCCTAATTATTGCAATATAATTAGATCAAGGTGGTTGAATGACCCCAGACTTAATTGCAGTATAAGACTGGGATTGAGGTATCAATGTGAGATTGTCTGTCTGAAGTGAATGTTAACATCTCTCATTCAGACAAAGACCAGAAAAATAATCTTGCAGACGTGCTAAATGACCGCTAAGAGAAGAAGAGCGTGAGGTACCAAATGAAACCAAAGATTTAGAGAACGATAACTGGCGTTGGAGTCATTGTATTACACATTACATCTCTTAAGCATAAGCAGGCGTATATTACATAGTTAGTCCCTGGAGAAAGTAATTTGTTACACTACTCTTTACACTACTTTCTCATTACTCAGCTGTAGCCTGACTGCTCATTACAGTGATCAGGTCTCGCTGCTGGGTTGGGGTGTCAGAAAGTGATTTCCGAAGTTTCCGTTCATTTTTTCTGTGTAATATCTGTGCTTATAATGGCAAATAGACTATAGTCAACAGGATTTATGAAGGGGTTACATATAAAATAAAGAAATGACCTGTCTTTATGACGTGCATTATATTAAATCCAGCCTTTTTTCCAGCCCCTTAAAATGTCTTTATGGAAATGTGATGTTATAGTTGCTGCTGCCCTCTTGGGAAGATCTCTTAAAAACGCACAACAGCTTTAATGTCACACTGGGTTGTGCACTAGCGTTGTGTTAGCATGTTCTTTGTGCAGATGTGCAGACTTCAAACCTTTTTAACATGACTTCTTTGAATTTCAGTAGATAATAACATGCTGAATGATCACAAAGAAGATATGAAATAAGAACAAAGACAGTGAAAACAACTACAGGGAAAGAAAAGAAGGACATCGTGGCTTTTTTGGGATGTGATATATTATGCTGTGAGATTGAATCTGAACTAATCTCCACTCCAGTTCTTATCCTCCTGGGCTTTGTACAGGGTGCAAGTGAGTGTAAATATAAAAGATTACAAGGGACACTGGCACACTTGCACAGACTGACAACTGGACAACAAACTACCTCACTAAAGAGGAAAGAGTGCATTGCTGTATGTATGTCATTATGTACCGATAAATCCCTCAATCTTCCCCCTGAAATCAAAATTGCAACAGTTGCTGGGGACACATACGTGAGGAGTGCAGCCTTCAAACCCTTGTAATCCCGGCTCAGAGTGGAAAAGGGGCTTTGCTGCACATCTATTTGGTTTTATTCTAAAAAACAGGCAATTAGAGATAAGGCCATAGTTATATGCAGGACAAACTGCATTGAATAGCTCGGCTTTTTCATCTTCTTAGAGTTAAAAACACATTTTGGAATTGAGTGCTAATGCGTGAAACTTCAACTTAGCACATGTCAAGTGTGCTAATATACCAAGCTTCAATACCTATTATCTTCTAAAGCAGGAACGCTCATAGCCAAGAGTGACTCTATGTTAAAATAAGACATGCTACTATTAATAATTACCGCAGCACTCTCACTTAATATTATAAATCACTCACAATCATCAGCGGTGAGGACACCGCTGCCTCACCTCCCAACAGAGCATTTTGAAGCTTGTATCGGTTGACCTTGTTAAATAACTAGCGTCCATCACAGGACACACCTGGAAAACAAATGAAGATGTGCTTTCTTGCCAGATGGTGTGTCCAGAATGCAAGATTAATTGTACAGCGGCTGCTGAAGAGATAAGGCATAGCTCATACATCGCCGCCGCTGGTCTTTGATAAGTGACGTCAAGCTTCAAGATTATTGTGTGTGCTTATGTAAATCCGGTGCTAGAACACGGTGCTGGGACGAGCTAAAACAGCAACTCTTTCAGTTGCACTCTGTCCATTTTATTGGTTCTAGAAACATCTAAGAATAGTGCTGAGTATCCAGAGCGAACAAGTGTCAGTACAATTTCTCTAACAATACCTTCATTTTACGATCATATTAGCCAACAATCTGACTTTAAAGTTTTATTCTTCAGAATCTATGTCTGCACCCCTCACCAGGATGCCTTGATAACATGAACGCAGGGGTGTGAACCACATACTTCTAGGAATAAAACGCTAAATACACACGACAAGGACTTTTAGTGGTAAGACTGCTATAACACCAGGAAAGGATTAAACTCTGCCAACTGACACAGCTTACCTCAGAAAAAGACAAAGAGCAAATTAAGCAATTAGACACGAGTGAATAATTAGGCACAGTGCTTGATGAACCTAAGCTAATATAATCAAATTAGCTGACCCAAACACAACTTCACTGAGACAATCTTAATGAGTTTGTGTGACTGAGGAGAACTGTTCATGCTAGCAAGGCTTAATATAAAAAGATACAACTGCTGGGTGGTAGCACAGAAGGTAAGTGTCACGTTTAATTAGGAAAGGTAACACTGAATTAATCAGAGGACAACACTGAAGTTCAGCACTGTGCCACAATGGTAAAGCTGACTATGTGCAGCTGTTTCAGATGGTCTTACTACTACTAATGTGTGTGTGTGTGTGGGGACCAACAGCCCTTATGGGGACCCAAATCCTGGTTCCCACAAGTTTGAAGGCATTTTTGAGACTCAGGACTTGGACTTGGTTGTCCTGCTATAATGTAGGACAACCAAATGCAGTCCAGTCTCAATCTGCGATGATTCGTCATTGACCAAAAGCCTGAACTGGCACCAAAATCTATGGTGCAGCAGGACAATGAATTAAACATTCGTTTTTAGGGGGCAGCACAGTGGTTTTCCTGCTGTGTTCCTCACAGCAGGAAAATTCTGGGTTTAAATCTACCTTTTTGTGTGGAGTTGTGGGTACTCCCGCTTCCTCCCACAGGAAGGAAGCCAGTTAGTTTGGGTGAAATGGTGATTCTAAAGTTCCATAGGTGTGAGTGTGGACTGTTTTCTGTCTCTCTGTGTTGGCCCTGTGAGAGACTGGCAACCTGTGCATGTACCCCGCCTCTCACCCTATGGCAGCTGGGATAGATTTCAAACATGGCGAGTTGTGCCCTCGAGATGACATTTGAAATGCTGCGACTGTTTCGGAAATCTTAAATAAATAGATTTTCACACAAAAAGGCGGTCCTTCTGAGAAAATGGGTCAAACAACAATACATGTGCGACAGCAGTCGCCAGGCTTCTGACAAGGAAGAATAATAAGCATGGAATCGTTTTTAGAAACAAGTTATTTACCCGACGTGGTCACAGAATACGGTCAGAACATCCTGTGAAAAAGATAATTTATACATCAACATGTGGTAAATTGTAAAGATTACAGAGAGACAGAAAAGGACAATATTCTATTCATTAAGGTTGTCCTCTCAGAGGAGTAGCAGAATTTCAAATCGTTCATTACACATGCTCACTCCTGCATTTTTCTGTTGGTGAGAATTTTTCACTCGTAACTTTTTCACTCTTATGAGTACATCATGTAGTCATAGTGCAAACACACTCAAAAAAGAGTAAGTATGGAAGTGAAGTCATATGTTTTTAACATATCCTCAATCACTCAGCAGCTGCTTGCGAGTCTGATAACAATCTCCAATACTCTGGATTTTGAACTGAACCACCATGTTGTTTGTAGGAGGAGGTTTGCTCACTTCCTGCTCTAACACACACATCTGGGATTCAAAGAGCTCACAGTTTTCCTGTTGCCACCGGGTGCTATTCATGAACATTTCCTCTCTGTGTCTTGACTGCTCAGTGTTTTCAGGACACACCTGCAGGGCGATTGATGGTGAGGTCAAGGTCAGCTACTGTGCTCATATCTTCCTGTTGTCCTGTGACCCTGAATCATAGCCTGCTGATAAAATTGGTTGCCAGACATTGCTTGCAGTCACCCCTTACAATGACTTAAATCACTGTCTCACCGCAGTGAACCTAGATGGTGCAAAATGGAAGTGTTACTCAGGTAATACTCCCTCAGAGAGAAACTCCCTCGCTGACAGGGAATGTGATTGTTTTGGCAACAGCACTGAAAAGCACACATAAGCTACGGGCAGCTGAGAACAAATTCAGGCAAAGTGTGTATCTCTCACTGGCTTTCATGTCTCACAGAGCAATATGAAAGTCAGCACCCAGACTCTTGGAAGTGACAGGTGCTCACCTGGAGCAGATGGGGCTCTACAACTTAAATAGATGTTTCCAGTTTTTCCATATGAGAGTGGAGTGAAGCATGTGAGCAGTCCAAAAACTGAGTGTTTGACTCTTTCATCGCTGACACTGATTAAAAAAAATCATTTCTGTCGTTGCTGAGGGTTAAATTAAGGCAAGAGGGACGATAAAATGATGATTCAAAATTCATGAGCTCGTGAACATCCAGCAGTTCCTTGTTGCTTTTCAAGGAGAATGACTATTAAATCAGTAGTGCCTTTATATGAACTCTAGTAGGTCTCTGAATTAGAAGAAACACAAAACTCAAGAAATATTAATATTCTCTTGAAATGCAGAAAAAAAGAAAAAAAATACTCCCTTCTAGGTGCAGCCACTACATTTTTTTACTGGAATTAATCATTTAAAAACTTCTTGCTCCCCAAAACGTTTGCAAAATACTCGTGCAGCTGTACCGTGGCCCAATTTCTAAATCAAAGAGAGGGAAAAGTAGGCTGCTTGTACTGTACAGCTATCAGTGAAAGTAGGAGTTTAATACATTGCTAGAGAGAGTGACGGCTGAGCCAGTGTTGCAGCAGCTATAAAGGGATTATTCTTCCCTGGAAGACATAATCATGTGTAACACACTTGTTTCAAATCCTGTGAAAAACAAACAGGTGTTTCAGCTTCAAATCCAGCTCTTCATCCTCTGGCACACATACAGCAAAGAACCCCCAGAAGCAGACCATGCTGTCATTTCTGTCATTAGTTACAGGTTTCTGATTATGACTCATGTCAGCACAACGTGGTCGGACTTCAGTAAATCCCACATTCTAATGTACATTATGTTGCTTTGATATTTAATGCTAACAGGATGGATGAAAATGTGATGTTAGTCGCATTATTTTAAGATCTGAAATACAAAGTGATAACCACTGTTTGCGTGTGTGTGCTTCTGGAAATGTGAACAAACAAGGAAACACAACAGAAGGCATTTATATAAGGCAGGTGAAGAAGCTTACCTGTGAGCGCGCACAGAAAGGTAAAGTAGAGCAGAGGAAGTTTCCTCGAAGTAGTGCTGGAGGCTCCCATGGCTGATGTACACACTTCTCAGTTGTCAACGTCCTTCACCCGGCTTTATGTGAGCACTCCGCCTCGGGCAAATAAAGCTCTTCAAGTCTGCTCAGCGGGCTTCCCACTATCTCCACGCGCTGGCCGAGGAAGGTAAGGTAGGGGACACTTCAGGTGAGGAAGTGTGGAAAGGGTCTTATCCCACTGACGCACGGATCCCCTTTTCTGACTTGGTGGAGCGATGCGAATATTAAAGTGGAGTGAAAACTGGATTGGCAACGACACTAAAGGTCATCCGAGACTCTTCTTCTCCTCCTTTTAACATCTACAATTCCCTGCTTATCGACACGGCGGCGAGTGGGTTATAACTCTGCAAGTTGTCATCCCGAGACCTTTCCTAAGAGAGAGGAGAGAGAGAGAGAGAGAGACGTGCCACCTCCGCGGTAGAGCTGTAGATTCAGCTTCAGTGTCGAGCGCAATTTCCGGAAACCTCCAACAAAATAAGGTCCGTGAAACACTGCCTTAGACGATGTCTTTTATTTTGAAAACAAAAATGTTCCACCTTTATTTTTTTACTGTCTGTAAAATTAAACTTGACGCAGTTTCGCTAGTTCTCAGGTTCAGTAGGGGGCAGGTATCTGAACGTGTGTGTGTGTGTGTGTGTGTGTGTGTGTGTGTGTGTGTGTGCGTGCGTGTGCATGCGCGCGTGTGCGTGCGTGCGTGTGTGTGTGTGTGTTTCTTCACTTCATTTCTACACTTTGCTAACGAATTGGAAAATTACTCAGACTTCGTGAGTTACTGATAACAAGCAGCTGAATCAAACAAAGTGGCGGTGAGTAAATGAAAAACTTGATCACTTATCAGTCTTTCCAAAACCCTTACAGTATGCTTTTAATTATTAGTTATTAGTTGTTGTTATCATTATCAATCGCTGGAACAATAGTGAGCAGTAATGATGTATTGAGCCACGCCTGATGGAAGAGCGCAGTGTAACTGGGCTAGATGATACCGGCCTTTATAGTCACTCAACCAAGAGCAGGACTCCCCATCTCAGAAGAGATGCTTGCAGTTGTTGTCTCTGCAACATGCACTATTCCTACTACCAGTGTCACTGAAATTAACAAACCAATATGCCACCGTGACTGTGATCTTAGAGCACATGGGTATAAAATCAAGGATGGGTGCGGAAGCATAGAGAAAAAGGCTGGAAACCAAATTCCGTGAAGCTCCTAAAGATGTTAGCTTGGTAACTGAGGTAGCTGGGCGTTATGACAGACAGGTATTGGATGAAAACAAGGTACAACATTATATCCAAAACTGAGACTGGAGAGACGGTCAGACACAGGGCTCACAGCTCTGGCCACTAGGCTGAAGAGATATACCAGAGAAGCACAATGGCAGACCCACGCAGAGATGAAATGAACAATACAAGAAGAACATCTGGGAGAAAGAGGTGTCACACCACCAACGCCAGTGGCTGATGGACCTAAGAGCAGACCACAGCAACTTCCCAGAACAAGCCAGTGAACGTCACAAATACACACATCCAACAATATCTGTATTTGCTGGACAGCACCATGACCATACTGCTTGGAGAAGCTAATGGCACGCTATGATTGCATATGTAATAAAAAATCAAATAACAAAAAAAAAAAAAACTGCATTACTTCCTTCACTACTGAGTCCTTGAATTTTCATTTAAAAAAGACAAATAGGAATATAAACAGTTTTAAACTGCTTGTTTTAAACACCACAGCTCAAGCTTTTCTAACAATCAGCCTGTTTTTAACCCCCCACATCTAAAGCTCCATCCTTTTCCCTCACCTCCCCTTTAAAATCTCCAGTCTTCAGTTCCTGTTCTATCATGTGTGAAGAGGCATAGTTCTGAGAGCAGAGAAACAGACTCGACACGGCTTGACGTGAATTCCCAAGGTGAGCTCACCATCCTGTTGCAAAAAGAAAGACTGACCTGTCCTCTCCGAGGTGGTCATACCCCTTTATTTCATTTCCTGAGGTTGCCCAGTTGCCTCAGCAACAAGGGTGAGGCTAATGCAGGCAGACTGCTCAATTATGAGAGGTGAACAGGGGTTGCTCACGTGATTAAATCTAAAGAAGCAGTGTCCAAATTTTGCGGGGATGAGATTTTGTTGTGTTGTTGTAAACTGCATCTGGGCCTCCAGCTCAAATCCACAGCATTCAGGCAAAAGCTGTCAAAACATGCCGTTTTTTATTTAGGAGCAAAAATCAGTGAGGCTCATGCTGCATTCTGGGCCAGGCTTCTAACTCAAATGGCTACAAGGAGCTGGTCAAACGGTAAACAAACCTGACACCTGGAGGCCGAACATATTGCTCACTCCAATTAACGACCTATAACGAGACATGAAAGAAATTTCCTTCCTTCTGTTATCAGTTTAGTTTTTCTTTAAGCCCATCAAAACATATCCTGTACATATCCTATCTCAATCCACTCCACACTTAATCAAACCCAAAGAAATAAAACAGCAAGCACATAAAAACTGATCTAAACCAATGTCGTCAAGGTTTTGTATGTATTTGTTCTGAAGTATTTGGAATGGTACACATTTTCTGTTTTGTTCTTTGGTAATAGGAGCAAAGAGCTGCTCAACTGAATGTGCTGCAGAGAACCTGAAGAACACACACACAAAAAACATATGACTGTCCAACGTCTTTTATGTGTTCATACATAATCACACTGTAATGGTTTATTATATATATTTAGATACAAATACATTCTGCAGCAAAGGAAAAGTGATCTGGCCTCTTAACTGTAATAGATTTGATACACACAGTTTTGTAAAGTTTGACTTTTGATACTTTTTTTGGTCTAAATAAATTGCACAATACATTTTAAGCAATAAATTGCAAAAAAGGAAGAGTGTAGCAATTATGATACAAATTAAAAACTTGTATATGCAAATCAATATTTAATTCATTTAAAAATAAATGGCAGAAGGTTTAATAGATTATTATTATTATTTCATGGTTCAGGCTTTACATGGTAAATATTCCTATCTAACACCTAACAGTACATTTAAGTGCTATCCATGGAAAGAACCAGAAAGAGATACAATACTAGATTTATGTTCAAGAGGAACATTACTAACATCTCAAGCGTAATGCATTCAGTTATAACTATAAAGGTGGCGATGTTGTTTGTTTTTGGCCATGTAACAGGTCAAAACATAGTCATGGCCTGGATGATTTGGAGCCTTTCTGCACAAATCATAAAAAGATTAAAAAGATAATAAAAAAAACCTCTTATTAGTAACTTTAATTTATTTGAACATGAAACACTGCTCTGATTTCGATATTGTTTCAGATATTTGAACACTGAAAAATCTCTAGATATTTGTCCTAGTTTCAAATGCTGCTTTCCAAAAGGTCAGTGGCATTGTCCCTTTGCATACACGTCAAGTGTAGTGTACAGTGTCAGTTGTTGTTTGGTCTCCTTCAGCATGTTAGTCCACACCTGTGTCACTAATTTTATGTCATCACATGTTTATACTGTTTGTAAGCAGACTACACTTCATGTCAATTCTCAGGGATGCAAAATTACCATCAGGTGTACCCTACACTGTGCTGTTTTACAGTGGTAGCTTGCTATGGCCATCTGCTGGCCTCATGGGGGAGTGACATGTTTAGTCTGAGCATGCCTAACTGCTTTCACTTTCCCTTCCATTGCAAAATACACTGACCTGATGAACAAAAAGTGCACTGAGAGAAGGTTTCTCCAGTTCATCCTGAAGGAAAGTTGTCCAGGGATGCCCAGGTTGTAGTGGTTGCACTGTTGCCTTGCAGAAAGAAGGCCCTTGGTTTGAATCCATGTATGTTCTCCGGATTAGTTGTGTCTGGGTGCTTCAACTTCCACCTACAGCTGGTTTAGGTTAACTAGTGATTCTGTTTATCTGTTCATGTTATTGCTGTGACAGACTCTCACCCTGTTTATTCATTGAAAACATACTTGAGATTTATGCATGAGCTCATTGCCTTGTCATTCTTCGTCTTTACATACACTTTACCTGCAAAACTCTTCAAATATGAATTACCAGTAGCAATAACCGATTTTTTTCTAATAGCATATGTGTGGTGTACGCAAGGCACTGACCTAAAGCTCAACACACACACACACACCAGCAAAAACTCCATTCTCACTGTGTGGCAAATGACAGTGAGTGTCCACTTTATTGTTTTTCAAACATGTAAACATACAAGACAGTGACTTTGAAACAATCACATACAGGACATGGTGTCAACCAATAAAATAGAAAATATCATATTCATCTTTTTATACTGTATACCCAAACAAATGAACACTGCAAGTTTGCTAAAGCCAGAATTTTCTTTATATATATATATATATATATATATAAATGAATATTACATTTCATTTACATGAGTTCACAATGGAATTACCTGTTGTTTCTTTTCTACACAGTCGTTTCCTGGCACATTGCACATACCCTCAGAAATCCTGTTCAGAAAGGATTATTGGTCAAGGATCAGTTACCCTCTTCAGCTTATAGTCTTATAGCTGTGCCTGGTTTAAACCTGCAAGCGAGCACACTTCACAAACACAGGCACCATTTAGTTTTGCAAAAAGCAGAATGTGGGAGGTGCTAATAACTTCTCAGTATGATCTGAAGAGTGTCTAATTATCCACAAGGATATGGCTGCAGACAGAGATGCTCCAGGTACTGCGCAGTGTCTTACACTCCTGTTAAAATGGTGTATGATGCATTTGCTGCTTAGTTCAGTTAGTAGGGGCAGTTCAGTTAAAGAACGATATCAGGGAATTTATATATTTTACTACTACTTTTCCAATGGTGTCTTTAATTTCTAAACATTACAATCAAGAAAAATATTTATGAGGCAAAGAGACAACACATTAATCAGTGGTTCAGTCTTTGTTCTACTGCCAATAATATCAAATAAACTTGGTAGCAAACATGCCTGGTGAGAAGACCTCTAATGGAAATCAGTCAAATTTACATGTTGTAAGATTTTTGATTTTTTAAAAGCCCGTTTTTTAGATTCATCAGTCTTATCCTGTAAATACAAAGAACATATAGTGCTATTAGAGCATATTGTTTGGAAAGGTAAGGGTGCACTGATGGATTATCTTGCTAATATTTACTCTTCGTTTCTGACCTGAAATTTTAACCGAAGCATCCCGACCTGCAGCCCTCTTACATGTGCAAAATTAAGGCATAACTCCACCAATAATCACTCTGAGACACTTTCGTATCCACACTGTGACAGTCAAATTAAAGGCAGTTTCAGAATAAATACACACTATGGTCCCTTTGCTGCCATTTTTGCTACATCCTACTGAGGTAGACAGATGCATACTGCAATAGTCACCTTGCCAACCAAACACTCCCTGATGAGGCAATATGTATCTACACTGGAAAAGCAGCAGATCCTTAAATAATGCACCTCAGCCTAAAAAAACCAGTACACACACTTCTTGTATTGTTTTTCCCTGTAACAGGTTAGGCATACGTGTCTGTACATTATGTTTCCTGTATTGTATACTGTTCCTTTTAGACTTGATAAAAAAAAATTCAACTTGAGGCAACTGAAACACAAACGAACAAGAAAATCAGACTCATCTGCAGAAAATCACCTGCACATATTTTAGTGATACAATAATTTTGACTTCTGCTTTCAAACACATTGAACTTTTTCAGGTATGATCATTTGTGGCATTTATTTGTCAAACAAAATAAATAAATGTAGACCGTTGTATTCGTGACATGTGCAAGTAGTCGCTGTCAACCACACTGCTCTAAATAATCAGCCTCACAGAGATGCCAGTAAGAGTGGAAATGTTTCATTTGGGCATCGTGGGTGCACAGTTCTGGCTGAGAGAACAGAAGTGCCACACTTTTTGTTTGTGAGGGGCAGCCAATCAGGAGAAAGTAAGATGAAGGTATGAGGAATTCAAGCAGTTTGTTTCTGACAGTGGATGAGCTGCACCAAGGACCAGTATAAGATCAAGGCTCTTTTTGAAGAGCTGCTCTGATCCTACAGTCAGAGCAGAACAGGTCCCCTTTAAAAAAACAACATTTTATCTCCCTGGTCACCTTTCACAATTTTCAGACAATTCACTAGATCATAGTTTGAAAAACTATGATCACTGATAACCGCCGATAATCATAAAACTTCCACATCCATGCTCTATTACAGACACCTTTCCTGCTGCCGTATTGGCTGTATAAGTTAGTTATAACAGTACAAATCTGAAACAGTGAGGGGTGGTTACAACGTTTCTTTGTTGTTGTATTTTAAGGAATAGCCAACAGCAGTTTCCAGGCACTCCACCAGGGAGCCTGCAGAGAGGAAGTCCAGCTCCACCTCAATAAATTTGATGTAAATGGCACAACGCTCAGGTGAGTCTTCACCTGCCTCGTCCGTCTGACTCGTTCCAGCATCGTGACAGTTCTCCTGCAGGAACCGCGTCACGGCGGAGGGCTCACCATGGACATAGTGTTTGCCAGAGCCCTGAAAGTGCTGAAAAAGACACTGCTGTATGGTCCTGTCCTCAGCTATGCCCAGGTAGGAGTAAGTGACTTTAGCCCCAGTCCTGTCACCACGCTCTACTCCTTCTCCATGAAACTGGCTTTGAGCCCCATTCTCTAACCCACTCTGAGGTAAGCTGTGGTCTTCACTGTCACCCGAGGAAGAGGTCTGAGCAGTGCCATGAGAGGGCGACGCTGCCTCGTAGCCAATAGCGTATAGTCCATACGCCTTGGGAATGTCCCCAGGAAGGAGGTAGTGGGATGTGCCTCTGCTGCAGCTCGTCACCTTTGACTGGGACACACGGACCCAGTCCACCTCCATGTGCAGCTCAAGGCAACGCGCCTCGCTGATGGTAATGTCCAAAAACTTGTAGTAGACATTCTTCCAGTTCATCTTCTGAACTTTGGTCATGATGATGCGGCCTTCGGGCTTCTCTGGGTTGAAGTACTCACGTAGCCGTTTACCAAGCGGCACCTGTGAGCTGATTTCAGCATAGTGGTAACGCACATGCTCACGCCAGCGCGTGTTGTACCCCACAGCAAAGATGGCCAGCTTGTTGGAGAGGTGTAGCCGCGAAAACTCAGTCCACGTCTGAAAGTGCTCCCACTTCAGCTGCACAGACTCAAGAATACGGATCACTGTCTGCATTGTGTCCCTTTTTCTGTGTGTAATATCAAAAAGCAGTGATGTCAGCTTTTGAGAGGTCATGCAGATTTTAAAAACAGCAACATAATCTCAGTTGCATTTACAAAGATGGATAAGTCTTGATTCTCGTTGACTTACTGTGTTTGTTCTGACAGCTCCGCTTGGATCTGTAGGACTCTGTGTTTAGGCAACTGGATTTCTTCTGGTAGGAAAAAGCACAAATCTGAGTTCAAAACCACCTGCTGTGTCGTATATTTTTTGGATGTTGTCCGCTAACTAACACCAAACTCACCGGTCTCCATGTCTCCCTCCTGGAATGCCGAGTCCAGCACCTGGTTGCACCAGTCCTCCTGTGAGAAGTCTTCCAGGGTGCTACCATCAGACTCCATCTCCTGATACAGCCCACTGCTGTTGATGAGCACAGGGGCACAGCTCTGGGAGTCCCAGCCTCCCTGACCGAACACCTTCTCCAGCTGCTCAATAGTGTAGCTGCTCTTCCTTTTACCGATGCCGTGCTCCTTCACACGGCTGTAGCAGCGCCGCAGCGTCTGTTTGTAAAGGGAGGATGAACACATCTTTCACAATTAAGAACATTTTTACACTTCTTTACATTGTTACCAAAGGCTGACCTAGTCAGTAGGTAAGTTTTTTGTATCTGTGTAGCAATTATTTCTCCTAAATGCATTCTTAAAAGACCACCTGTTGCTTTAAGGGTGATGAATAATCTAGTTTGGTTAAATGCACAGAACAATAAGTACATGTTTATTTAAGAAATCACACTTTTTACTGCTCTTTAAGTGAATTCACAACACTGTGATGACAAATGCTGTGGTGCTGGTTACACCTATGCCTGGCCCTGAAAGGTGCAGCTCATACCTAGCTGCCTCCTTCACCACCTGCCACCACCTGCCTCTCCTACCCTCAGCAAGATGCCTAATCCAGTCACAACACGGTCAGCCCTCATCGGTCTCCAAGGCAGAGACAGTTCTTATCATATGCCGAAAAAACAACAACAAAAACAAAACAATGCAAAACAGCACTTTTGATGATGAAACATCAACATTTCGAACTGAAATGAAACCAAAAAGAAAAAAAACCCAGCACCACCTTTTAAATGGAGATTACATCGAAATTTGAACGACACTGCCTGCATCCACTTTATCAGGTTTTTATCGCATACCAATGTGATGTATGTGTTTACGTCAACAAATCAAAATCACTCTGTATGCAAACGGACAAAAAGGTTAGCGCTTTAAATGTATCTGTGAAAAGTAAAAAACCCTGCGATTACGATTGCACTGTAGCACTCGAATATTTTAGGATTTAAAAAAAAAAAACGATACCGATATTTCATTATTTAAAAATCCAATATGCCGATATACCACCGATATGTTTTCTTCTTTCATACACACAAAACATAAACTGACTTTGCTATGCGTAATCATTTGTTTACTCATTTACACTCTGCCCTGCTCCAAACAGCTGGCTGTCTTCCAAATAGGTGTTTACAAACAGGAAAGTTCTACAGTGCCATCTGGTGGACAAACTATACAACGCCAACGCTCAGATTTGAAGGACGTGTCTCTCGTCTCTTTTCTTTTTAAATTGGCAAGTTAAAATAAGAAAAAGTTTTTTTAAAGACTGCAAATATTAGCAAACAGCTAACATTTGCGGTTTCAAAAAATAATGATAATTATAAAAACATTTGCTGTTAACATCTACCTGCCGATAAATCCATTGGGTTCTACTAGAGTGTTTCCACAGGCCATGTTAACATGGACGAAAACTTGTCCAAAAAACTAGAGCTCCCTGCAGCTTTCCAAAAATAGAAATTTACTTTTGTTTGAATGAGTCTGACTGAATGTAAGTACCCTAGAACAACTAATCTGAGAACAGCATTAATTTGCGTATGCATGATCCACAGCAAAGTGGGTACCCAGAGACTCTAGAAAGTGAATGATATTTGGTGACTTCAAGTCTCCATAACTGCACGTGATGCAAAGTTGGTGGGACCCGTGTTCAACTTTCAGGCGAGCGACTGAAGAGACAACCAGTGAGAGTGAAGAATACCGTTGATTGACATATGACCTGCTAGTAAATACATTAGAGCAGGGGTGCCCAATCCCAGTCCTCGAGAGCTACCGTCCTGCAGCTTTTAGATGGATCCTTGTTCCGACACACCTGAATCAAATGAATGGCTTGTTATCAGGCATTTGCCAAACTTGATGGCATGCTGAAGAGGCAATCAAACCATTTGATTCAGCTGTGTTGGAGTAGGGATGCATCTAAAAGCTGCAGGACAGTAGCTCTCGAGGACTGGGATTGGGCACCCCTGCATTAGAGGGTCACTTAGGCAACTGGAGCCTGGAATGGCCACAAGTGAACCGCTGTTTTATTAAACTGAGCATGGCAGGAGCTGACTTCCTGCCTAGTTATTCAAAGTTTTGCTTATCACACATGTTGGCCAAGGTACTTAACAAGAATAAGCCCATCTGTGACGATGAGGAGGGCTTGTTTACTTGCTAATGGTAGCCACACAAAGCATAGATGGAAGCTGATCTCAGAGCAGTTTAAAGCAGAGCCAGTGGCAGATTGTCCAGTATGTTAATCTCAGTAATGACACAACAATAACATTTAATAATGGTGCAGCAGATGGTGCAAATAAAATTTGATTGAATAAACTAATGACATGAATCAATATAAATTGCAACATTAATAACAACTGGTAAATATTATTATCACTTTACGGTTTGTTAACAGTAATATAACACTTGACTGAGTTTCTATTTAACATATATGAGTGATGATCATTATAAAGTGTTAAGGACCTTTCTAATGACTTGTGTGCAACATTCATCTGTGTGTTAGATTGAACTGACTTCACTCTAATAAAGGATATCATTTCTGATAATTGAAGTGGTTATAAACAGAAGACGCACAATAACAGGCATGACAGCCGCAATTAGCCTCCTGTACATGTGAGGGAGGCGGGATGAGTGCAGCCATGTCCACAGAGCGCACTTGTATTTAGCAGAAACAACACGTTAAAATATGATTGAACTTGTTTATCTGCGTGTGAGCCACACTGTAGATTAACAGGTAGCAGCTCCACCTCAGTGTCACAGCTACAGGTCCAGGTGCTGATGATGGAGGGTTAGTATGTGATGTTAAAGCTATTGTTGCATCCTCTGAAGCTCATTTACCTTCATCCTCTCCCTGCACTGGGACGGGGTCCTCTCGTATCCCAGCTCCGACAAGGCTCTGGACACCCGTTCGTACATGGCAGGACCGGGGGCCTTACCAGAGAACACGGTGCCGGCGACCTCCAGCTGCTGCATCCTCGCCTCCGTCAGCCTCTCGTTACCCCACACCGCGATGAGGGCGTTTGTCTCGGAGGGCGTCCACGACATCCCTCGGCAAGCCGTGAAGCTGTTGGAGGAGGATGAGGCCGTGTTCCGGCCCGCAGCCCCCGAGCTCACGTTCAAAGGCGAGAAGCGGTTTGGCGTCGAGGGATTAGAGTGATATTGATTACTGTCACTCAAATCCTCCGATTCAGGGGATGGCACCTCGGTTTTCGGTACCTTTAACGGCGTCGATATCTCTGGAGAATGCTCTGTGTTACTGGACGCCGCCATGTTGCCTCTGTTGCTAAGGGGAGGGGAGGGAAAGTGACGTCCGGCTTGGAAAAAAGCACGGCGTGGATCCTGGAGGGATTATGTAGTCTAAACCAGTTTCTCATTGCACTCAGTTATTGTATTTGTGTTGCCATCTCACTGATGAAGAACTACAATTAATTAAAAATGATATCCAACAGGATTTACAAGCAAAATATCCACATTTGATGGAAAGATGACAAAAATAAAATAAAATAATGGATTGCATTTATATAGCGCTTTACAATTCCACTATTCATTCACTCTCACACACTGGGGCAGACTGACAGAAGCGAGGCTGCCATATCGCGTCATCGGCCCCTCTGGCCAACGCCAGTAGGATAAAGTGTCTTGCCCAAGGACACAACGACCAGGACAGAGAGAGTTGGGGGATCAAACTGGCAACCTTCTAGTTACAGATGAGGTTCCCAACCCCCTGAACCACCGTCGCATAATAATAAGCATAATAATAGTCAAATATGAGACCAGTTCAGTTCAATTCAATTCGATTTTTACAGCGCCAAATCACAACAACAGTTGGCTCAAGGCACTTTATATTGTAAGGTTGACCCTATGATAATACATACAGAGGAAAAACCCAACAATCATATGACCCCCTATGAGCAAACACTTTGGCAACAGTGGGAAGGAAAAACTCCCTTTTAACAGGAAGAAACCTCCGGCAGAACCAGGCTCGGGGAGGGCGGCCATCTGCAGGACCGGTTGGGAGGACAGAAGGAAGACAGGATAAAAGACATGCTGTGGAAGAGAGCCAGAGATCAATAACAAGACAAGAATGCATTTGGTCCATATGGACTGCTGGTATCATCTAAAGCTAGCAAGCATGGTTAACAACTTGCATCCATGCCCTCCCACTGAACTTTTTGGGGGATTTCCTTCCTCTTTGGAAGTAATAGAGGCCACCCAAACACCTGAGATATCAATGGAAAGCCCAGGATGTCCTCTATTTAGTACATCAGGACTCATAAGTCAAAAGATACAGACCAAAAACAAATCTCCATTTCAGAGGACATGAATGAATAGGCTGTTTTTCAGGAGGATATTACCTACAGCTGCAAACGCACATATCAGTTAATTAGTAACAAACTAAAAAACCATTCAGTTAAAACAAATGCACGCACTTGTATGGTCGGTACTAAACAGTCAGCAATAATACTTACAAAAATGATAAAAGATAACAATTCTGTTAAAAATGATCTAGACATCAAAAACAGCTCAAACACAGCTTATAGATCCGGTCACCTGGCTGTTATACTAGCTGTGTCAAACATAAGGCCGCAGGAAGCAGAAGTGGCCTGGCAAACACTCTGATTTAGCCTTACTGAATGGCTTTGGGAGTAAAGGAGAGCATAAATATAAGATTTTTAACTGTGACTTAATTGACCTGCACAAGGCTTCATTCATACTACACTAAAGTAGTAAAGTAATTGATAGACAATTAAATAACAGAAAAGATTTTTCACTGTTTTTTTTTTGTTTGTTTTTTTAAATAATGGGACTGTAGTAGAAAAAATAGGACATTTTCTGTGAATTAACAAACAATTTTCTGTTTTTTAATTACAAGACAGTCTGGGCAAAGAGCTACCAGAAGTAAATTTTAAACATTTACTTCTTACAATTTAAGCCCGTAGAGCCACTCTGACTCTCATTTATTTCATTTAGTAAAACAGAATTTCTTTATCATGCAGAAAAAAACTGCATGTATTGTTGAAATTACACTTTTTTTCTTATACTAATTAATCATAGGGATTAAATGTGTAGTTTCACTGGTCTGACTCATGGAAGGCCAAAATCAGCTGTACGTGGCCCGTGATGAAATATATTTAGAGGAGTCGCAGCTTCCTTAGTGACTTCATCAGTTCTGGAGATGCTGATTGGTGTTGGGATTAAATAATTTGCAGTGCCTCAATAATGCTATGCTTTTTTTATTAATAAGTGTTATAAAGTTTTATAGTATAGTATTAAGTGGACACAGCCCTGAAAAATAAAGGCATTAGACCATGTGTCTTTGGGGAGTAGAAAGCTGTAGACTCTCGCTCACGCTTGCCTGGGAAAATGTAGATAAGAGGGGACCATCTCTAGTGGAAAGTTACTGAGACACTGTTGTTTGAGAGAGCTTCTGTAATAAAACTGTTAGGGGCACACCACCATTTTGATATCCGCGACAACGTGTCATGCAGGAGGCATCTCCCTTCTAGGAGTAATAAAGTGTTAAATTTTCTGCTGAGCAGTGTTTTGTCTCCCATCGGATGCCTCTGAGGAATCAAAAGAACTCGGTGAAGTGTTGATATTTACAATTGGGGGCTCGTCCGGGATTCTGATAGGAGGCTAAGGAAGACAGATTGGGCGCGATCTGGGAGCTCAACCAGCAAAGCGAACAGAGACCCGGGTCATTTTGAAATAAAGGTAAGCACCACCTGTTAAATCAAAGTGTGCACTTTTGAGCTTATCTAAATTGTCTGTTCACCAAGTTGATTGAATTCTCAGTGTCAATTTGCTGCAGTAGACAAAGAGGCGGTGTGTGATCATCATCCGTCCCAGTGCATTAGAGCAACTAAATTGGGGTGTAATAAGCCGAGTAAACAAATTGGCTGTTGTGGATGACGACTGAAAGTAAGAGAGTAAGAGTAACAAGCCTTCTAGGACTTTGTGTTGGCTGTAGTGTTTAACAAAAAAACTCTGACACGTGTCATCAGTGTCTGCTTTTAAATCTTTATTAAAGACTCATTCATATACGCTTTTTGTTTGTTCTTTAAAAAATTATTATTTTTTGACATTCTTTGGTTCTTTTAGATTTTTATGTTAATTTTAAGTTGTTCATCACCATAATAATCACATTGTATCTTATTTTGACATTCCACTTGTGTCTTTATTAGTCTTTTTTTAAACTGATTTGCTGGTTTTGATAAGTACTATACAATAAACCCTATCAGTTTTAAAATTACATTAATATTTTAAGTATCTTGTGAACATGAAGTTAATAAGGTGCAGAGTCCAATTTAATCCAATGCAAAACTATATTTCCCATTCAGGAAGTGTTTGTCCCAGCATAAACTGACAATAAAACACATCACAGAGACTTTTGCTCATTTTCAGTTCAGTTTGTAAATATAGTCACCAAGGTTTGGAAAAGAGTTTAATACAGCAGACTAAAACTGTCTCAGTAGCAAAAAGTGAACACACAAACACACCAAAATATAGATTTTATGACTCTAATAGTGATTTTTTTTAAAACTGAAATTTAAACTTTAGTTTAGCTGTTATGGTCTGTTTCTTCACATCTCCAAAGCAGGTCACATTTTTACAATATCCTTTGACTGTATTCACACAGACTTTGACACTAAACATTTTTCCTGGGAATTGTGTCCTGTGCAAACTGTCTTTCGAGATCTGTGCACATGGTTTGAATAATTTGGAGAAATGAAATCTCCTACAAGACTCATGTGTGTGCACATCTATTTTCTGAAGGCTTGAAAGCATTTTAGATCTTGGTATGACAACAGCACACCCTGTGTTAGAGGTTTAAATTCCAACAGTCACTCTTTGAGATAAGGTTTTATATTGGCACCCGAAGTTGGAACCCTCTGATATAATTTTATGGATTTGTTGATTTGCTTAGTTTGTCTCAATGACAATCTCTTTTATATTTTATGTCACTGATGAAAATGATTAAAAAATGGTAAAAATTTTATCTACACATTCTTTCTCAGTGGATCAAGTGTTAGCTAAAGTGGTTTTCCTTTATGCCAAAAACTCTCACCAGTTAGTGTCAGTAATTATGTTACACAGACAGTCTATGTATCCACTGTAACAATGTTATACTTCATTATGGGCAAATGAATGTCAAAGGTAAAACTGAAGTCATTTTTAGATCTTATCCAGTATATCTACTTCAAGATTTTATATTCTATATTTGTGAAAAAACATCACAGCACATACCAAATAAACAGAGTAACAAACATAGGGACAGAGTGCCTTTTCTGCTGATCCTTACAACTGCACCCAGAGGGCAACGTGGAACATGACACAGCAGTGAACAAGAATTTTTATTGGATTTTGAGTATATAATTGGTTATTTCATGGCCCCATTGATTGATTGTGGCATTATTTACTTCATCTTCTCTGTGACAGTGTTTGATTGGCTTTCTTCAGGGACTGCAGGTCATTCCGTCCAGCTCTGCCATCTGTCCAGTGCTTGGCTGTGAGTGTGTGTGTGTGTGTGTGTGTGTGTGTGGTCAACATAGTCCTAACCTGGCCAAAGAGATAGGTCAGGACCCTGTATAATTTTCTTTGAATGAGGTCTGTGGACTGCTGTCTATTAAAGGTCAGAGACAGGAAACAATCAACAGTCTAACTTTCAGTGTGAAAAAGAAGCCACTAATAACACAACATGTCATGTTTCCTGTCAGGATAAGACGATGCATGAAGTATTCTGGAACAATGACAATAGGTTTAGTATTTTTACTGGTTAGACTTTCTGGGAATGTAGCTCATGTTTGAACTGAAATGAAATAATATGAATTTAATATCAAATAAATATATACACAATTATTATGAAGCTATTTGATCACTCAAAGCACTTTAAACAACTTGCCTCATTCACCCATTTGTATTCCATTTTTTCTATCTAAGTGCTTTCTATCTAACATTCACACAGATGAATGCATCAGAGAGGAACTTGGGGTTTAGTATTTTACCCAAGGATGCTTTGGCTTGCAGATTGGAGCAGCCAGGAATTGAACCTTCTGATTTGTAGATGATGTGCTCTACCCCCGGAGCTACAGAAAGTCCTACCTTATCCCTATTGTAGATTAACACAGATCCCTGCACAGTCTACTTGGGTGCTGTCAGCTGTGGTAGACTCTGTTGCTTACAGTATGTTCTTATGCTGCCACAATCAGAGCCTTTGTGCTGTCCTTTTCTTAACACTGGTAGGATTACTTGATGTCAGTCACTTCCTCTATCTGTCGATTGTACACATCCCATTCAGGGCCTTGGTCGTTCTAACTGTTCCTCATCACCAAATGCTAAAAACAATGAAAAATGTCTACTACACTATGCGTACTTCTTATACTGTATGTTTTGATCCTTGAAGGCTTTTTTCATGCTTTCACTGATCCTGGTGAACTGTTGCTCCCTTTCCTTTTCTGGCTGGGCTGTCAGCCAATCAGCATTTGACCTATTCACAGTTGAGCTATGTTGGATTTTCAGAGGACTGCATAGAAGCATGTTTGTTCTGTGCAGCCATCTGTAGGCTCTCTGTAGGCAAACAAAATGGACACAAGTGCAGCATCATAAAACAAGCATAAAGCCCTTTGAGTGGTCAGTAAAACTGTCTAAATGGGAATAAATTAAAATTTCTGAAGAGTAGTAGTAGAAGTACTGGAGATGTAGTATTAAAGAGAGCACAAACATTAGTATATTTCACCTCAATATGACTCACTCATCAAGACTGTTGAAAATAGTTGGAAAATGCTAAAAATAGTCCCCAGGATATGCTAACATTATCTAATAAACAAAAGAAGTAATGTTGTGTGTGCTGCTCTTTAGAGGGCATCTGTGAACTGCAGCTGCAGAATAAGTGAAGTGCACTTTTGAAAACTGGTTTTCCTTTTGCAACAAATTAATTCAATTCAAATGTTCAGTGACACACTCTGTTGGTGTGTCATTGCTAACTATTTCTCTTAGCTGAGATCTCAGTGAGAAAGCAATAATAAGAAAAGTGTGTATGCCACTGCCAGGCTGTGAAGCAGGAAGGTCAAGCCCTTTGGGGCCTCATTTGTGTTTTAATATTCCTGAAAGCACATCTGAACAAAATAGCAAGGATCTGTGTTAATCTACCATCAAGAGAGGGCCATTATATTCTGGGGACATGTACAGACATAACTTAAAGTTAATGAGATGGGACTTTATTTGCACATTTCAGGACATTGATTTCACCTTTCAGTATCACCTCCTTTGTGGATGCCTAATGAATTTAAAGTCAAAATAATTTCAAACTGTAATTGATTGCTAATTCACTGGACTTGATAGCAATAAAGGAGAACATTATGAGGAAATTATGTTTTTTCGTGCTATTTATTTTTAGAGTTGAACAAGGTGTTTTTGTTTTCTGTCACTGCACATTTAAAACTAAACATTTTCTTGTCAATTCAGACGCATTGACCTGGCAGTTGGCTGTAAAAAAAAAAGTGTCATCCATCTGTAATTGTTCTAAACCTGGCAATTATAAAAGGAGGTCAAAAAAATGAACTTTTATATTACTGAAGGCTGCAAGACTGATTCCCCCTTCAGTCAGGTGATGGATTTATTTTTGTCACCATGCTCATCTTTGATTAGGTCACATCTGTTACCCATGAGCCTCAGTATTAATGACAGTGCCAGGAATGGCCTCCAGTGTTTTGGTTTAAGCGTATCTGAGTGCAGCCCTACTTACCGCTCCAAACTCATCATTTTACATGTGCTAGGTGACATAATGATTATGAAGTCAAAGTGTGATCTGTCAGCTTAAATTTGATGGCGTTTTTACCAATCACACTATCAAATTTGCACGTGCCTGCACATCTTCTTCAGTTTACTTTCATGCCTTTGACTGACACATTCAAATATTTCAGAAAGCACTCAAGCTCAAAATTCTTAATATGGGCTGATTGTGAGACTACAACTGGCCGATGTAGCCCTCTTAGCATTGTGCAAAAATGTAATATTCATGTATTAGGAATGGCTAAACACCTACGCTCATTATATTCCATTTTCAGGTGCTCTCATCAACCTTTTTGCATTTCAATGTGGCTCTGAAAGGATTAGGTTCAAGCTGCACTTGACAATAATCTGAAACAACATAAAACACTGGGTACGAATACTGCAATAATAATAATACATAATAACATTTCATGTTTATTAATTAGGTGGCTTGGACTGTCTCTTTTTACTGCTTTAAAACTGTGATTCAATTATGAGTGTTTGGCTTAAATACAAAATGCCGTTGTAATTGTTTCACATAACTTAATCAATTGATGGTAAAGGGGAAACATTGGGCAGTTTGATTAATGATTAAAACTAAACTAGTACCCAGTCACCAGTAAGCTCTTGCAGCACAGTATGGTCTTCTATCATCACATTAGAAATTCACCCAACTTCAAAATGGTGCTAAAAACTGATTTTTGTTCAGTAAAATAACAAAAATGTTCTATCCCTCTTTTTCCTAAAAAGCTCTAAGAGGGAGTCCCAGAGAAGCCTTTTCACCATCTTCATCCATTTCAGTGTCATCATCATCTCAGAGCTCCGATTGGATCCTTACCTGATAGGTGTGAAATGACCAGTGTACAGACTGCCTCAGTGACACTGATTGCAGTAGACTCACAGTCTGAAAGACACCAGTGAAAAGAAGTGCAGTAACAGAGGAAATCATGCCTCTGCCATCTGCTTTTCAGCTGACAGCAAAATCACTCTGAGAATCCATAAAAGAGAGAAATCTTTCTGAAATGAAATTTCAAGCTAAATGAAATATACTTGATTGGTATACACTTTATAATGATTAATTATTCAAATAAACAAAAGTTTAATTTGGTAAAATCCTCCACTGTGATATAGAACTGAGAGAGCAGAATAACAAAAAACTGGAATAATAGGAGCAGATAACAATAAATCATATGGACGACTGATATATTGCATGTCATTAAATGTTTTATATACATATAGTATTGCTACAGTGGTGTGCTGTAAGAGTGAATTCATTATTAGAATTATTGAAAAAAAAGATAGAAATTACTTACACAAATACTTTAAGAACACACGCGCACGCACGCACGCACGCACACACACACACACACACACACACACACACACGCACACAGTGAGATTCTGATCTGTTTAAGATGCATTTTTTCTTTATTTTATTCCAACTCCACTAAAATGTTTGTCCAATCACCGATGCTCTGGCATTTTCTAGATTACAATTATGTTGGATTCTCCCACATGTCCTCTAACAAAAGAACCCTCATGAGCCCCCCCGCTGAGTCTCCTGATGCTGAAACTCAAAAGCCTCTCTCATCCAAGCCTCCCCATCAGCATTTAGCTCTTTACTTTCCTCCAGCTGGGTCCAGCTTTGCCCCAACCTTCCCAGTGGATTCCCCTATCCTGAGCTAACCTCCCCCGAGCGACAAGGGGGCCCAGGTGCCCTCACTGAATGAGACGTTGAGGTAATTTGGCTCGATGCACCCAAACACACACAGATCAGGGGCAGGGAGGGACTCTGGACATTAAACAATGTCTCATTAAGTTTGTTTGGATGTGACAGGAGACATAATGAAGGGTGGTGTAATGACCAGAAACATCTGATCTCCACCCGCTCCAAACAAAACATCTAGGTAGGGGCTGGGGTCAGGGCCAAAGTCATGTCATGCTTCCCTGCATCTAAAGGAAGTGTGTCCAGGTGAGGGAATCCAAGTTGAAGCACTTCAGAGGGTAAACGCTTGTTTTCTGGATGCTTCAAAGCTGCTACTGCAGCTATCGTTTTAACTAAGTCTTGTGTGAACTGGGTTTCAGTTTAAGGTTTGCACTTTCTTGTTTAACAGCAAACACGTGATTTATGCTCCTTGAGTTAGTGTTAATGGAAAAGCACCAAAAAGTATCTGCATCACCTCTTTGAAAATCAGCCTGTTCAGTCTTGTTAGTGAAGCAAATTTCCATGATGGACCTAAAAAAATTATGTTCCAACCAGTGTAGCTGAAAGTTTTATGCAATCCAAAATGGTCGGCAGCTGCGTACCATTACCCAATTAACTCAAAATAGCACAGACAGCTTTTTGAATTAGGGACATTTTTCAGTTCATTAACATCTCATGAATGGCAAATCAAGATGCAAATAATTGGTTTGTGTCTATATAGTTTGCAATGTCACCACAGAGGATATCTATAAATCACAATGCAGAAGTGACGCTTTTGTTTGACTTGTGAGGTTATTCCAGTGGTACACAGCTGAATTTTATTGTAGAACAGACCAGTGGAATATTTTATGTCCAGTTAACAATGCAATTCTATAAAGAGCCTTGGTTATGCACCTTTTTAAATGAGACCCCTAATGTATCTCTACAATCGGCAATATGAGAAGTTTGTGTGGGTTTTGGAATCTCCCAAATATCAGGCATCAGTGGAAAGTCAAAGGAAAAAAGTTGAAATGAATGAACAAAGGACTGCTAATGGTCACTGCTGTCTTTTGATCCACAGCCTAATCAGTGACAGTTGTTTGGTTAGAAGTGGGGTTCATAAAAAGGCTGTGGAGATAGATCGTTGAGGTTTGAATGTATCCTTTCATGGTGAAGAGAAGCCCTTCGGTGTGGAGCGCAGGTGTGGAACAGCTGAACCACCAGGGCCTCTTGACCCAGAGCCTGTCCACTGCTCAATACACCATTAGCCTCTGCAGCTGACCTGATCAGTGTGGCCACAACTCGTCGTCGGCATTGCGAGAAATGATAACTGGTGATATAGGAGGATGTAGGAGAAAGTGTATCTGTATTTGCTGCATCACTGCACTTCATTTCATTATTGTGTTTTGTATTTTTAGACTGCCTTCTTAATAATCTGCAAAAAACAAAACAAAGCTGAGTAGCAGAAATAATTTTAATTGCATTATGTGAGACTGCTAGTAACAACTGACCATGTTTGTAGATGGCATGTCAGCAGATTTATAAATGTACTTAATTGTGGAACTTAAAACATCAAAACTAAGTAGTAAAAATTAAATGACAGCAGTACCAGTGCATTTTTGTATCCATATTTAACAAGTTAGAAATGAAAGATCTGTCACGAAAATTGCATGAGCTTGTGCGCCATGGCACAAGGACACCTTAGGAATAAATAAGTAACACCAGCAACTTTAGTTGACACCTCAGAATGAAAACAGGCTGCCACTACTTACATACCGAAGGTTTAGCATCTGCAGTCAGGTCCATAAATATTTGGACAGAGGTAACATTTTTCTAGTTTGGGTCTGTACATTACCACAATAGATTTTAAATTAAACAACTCTAGCAAGGACTAGAACCAGCAATTCAGTGTTTTATGTGAGAGCATGGCAAGCTTCATTTTGCTTTAAAATACTTTATACTTGTTTTAGTTGGCACTGACAGCTGATTATTCTGCTCTTATTTTTTCAAACCGGCCTGGTTTTGTGAGCTATGTATGTATTTATTTATGTATTTAAGTGTATTATAACCCATTGTGATGGTTTTGTTCTTTAATTGTTTAATTCTAATTGGGTTTTACAGATAAAGGGATGTTTGTATTCATAGTTTATAATATGCTGTTTGCTCTGGGAGTGAAGTGCTCGTTTTCATAATATAACAACGTAATACACAGTAGTGATATAGTAATGATGTTTCCCAAGCACATACACGGATATCTGAACACACTACATTTATATCATAAAGTATCTGTATCATCATACAATGTTTTCCTTCATTTTTTGATACCCTATAAAATGTAAGACATTAGCATTTACTCAAACTACATTTTAACTTCCCTTCTATTTTTTATTGCAGTATTTTTGGCACTATATAATGCTTTTATTTTCATTTGATAGAATGCCAGTAAAATAGCATTATTTTTATTTACTTATTTATTTCAAATTCTCGGTCCCTGGCAGTGTGCTCTCAACAGAACACAAATTTGTGCACATTATTCTTTTGTTTTGGACCTTGGACCTTCACATTTTGTAGCAGCATTTGACTCTGAAAAACTACAGTCTCATAAACATACTTGCATGAAAATACAACAGGTGCTGGACCTTTGAGGACTGTGGTTAGTAATGATGGCTGGATGTTGGGCTTTATAGCCCACTCTCAATATTGGCTAGTTTGTCTGGAGCTGCACACAAACATGGTGAGAATGCCTGTGAATTCAGGCTGCAAGCACACACACACACACACACACACACACACACACACACACACACACACACACACACACACACACACAGTAACTAAAGGGGGTAACACTGTACACAAAACTGATTAGATTCAAATTAATTTGGGGTGGAACAAACTGAGACAAAAAGCATCCCATGTTTATGAATCTACATGAACCAAGACAGAAAAATGGAGACTGGAGGGAAAAAACTGAAATAATGAGAGACTAGAGAGTTCTGAGAACATTCAGAGTCTGAGCGACTGATAAACACTCTCCGGCGTTGTATCATTTGACTCGTGGCAAACCAAATGATACAAAGTCTTCATAACCGATGTTTTTCTGTCATATCTGCAAGATCAGATGTACTCAAACACAAGACCCAAATGTTCAATGAAGGTTTAAGTTCTTTATTTACACAACCAAGAATGACATCAGGGCACATGTTAGCTTTGCTCTTGTGAACTACTGCAGAAAAAATCCAAGTAGGGAGACACCAGAGGTTTGAAATTTCTTTGTGAACTTGTGAATTTGTAAGCACTGAAGATAGTTGAAGTTACCAGGTGGTAGTGACAGTGAAGGGTGGACAGGCAAAGGATTCACTTAGTGAAGTGGGGCGATTGACGGCTAGCTTAGTGTTTTTGATAAGTCCTTAGGTCTCAGAAAGAAGAACTTTCTTGGTTTCCAAATTTAGTTGAATGAACTTGCAATCAGTGATGGGAATAACGGTGTTACAAGTAACGGCGTTACTAACGGCGTTACTTTTTTCAGTAACAAGTAATCTAACTAATTACTATTCCTATCGTTACAACGCCGTTACCGTTACTAACAACGAGCGGCGCGGTGGCGTTACTATTTTTCAACAAACAGATGGTTGAAGCTGTGTTCAGGTTACCGCAGTTTATATCAGTTGCACAGAAGTAGCTGTAAGTAATCTGGTCGCTACAGCTTTAAGCAGCTGCGCGCGCTCCCGTGGACGGCAATCACTTTCTTGCAGATGATCACTTTTTGGCACAACACCTGGAGCTAAGGGGCAAAACAATCGCATGAGTGCTGCTGTTTGACTGAGGAAGAATAAAGTAGTTGTGGTAAGCCAATCACATGACCACGTTAAGATGACAAAGCAACAAGATGATATATACCAGTTTTTAAATTGTGTTGATAGGCTACGTAAAACCAGAGTCATGATAAACAATATATACGCGGTGTTTTTCCTGAATAGTTTCGTCACGTTTACTGTCTAAGGACAGCGCTAGCAAGCACTCTCTGCTTATGACCAAACAAAATTCAGCCCTTTCGTGTTGGTGGAAAAATGCACCATGTCGACCAATCGAAAATGATATGGCAACATGACATTTGGTTGTTTAGGAAGAGGAGGAAGTTTTAGGAGTGACGGCGAGAGAGAGAGAGAGAGAGAGAGAAAGACAGCAGAAAAAGAGAGAGAGCGAGTTTTGAGATGTGAGAGATTTGTGACGTTTAGCGTGTTTGGAGTGTGTCGTTAATGTGTTGTCTTGTGTAGTTAGTGTGTGGTGTTGTGGATAGTTTTGTGTTGTGTGTCAGAACAATAAGGTGACTGCTGTCTCCAGGTAGAGAACAGGAGCAGTGATACACCTGCTGCTGTCAGACCTGCAGGTATCAGGCTTGTGATGTTCTCCTTTATAGTGGACAGAAATTATTTTTTTGGAGTGGCACAAATAATTTGTGTGGCATCTTATTGAATGCAGAACAGCTGACTGTTATGTAAATAGTTTGAAATGGTTATTTTAAAAAAAGGTAAAAGGTAAATGGCTGCAGGTAACTTTGTTGTTTGCAAAACTGTGCATAGGATTTTAAAATTGACAAATTATATTTGCATTTAAAGTTATGAAATATGATTCAATAATGTTTGTGGTTGTTACAGTAAAAAATATAACTTTTTCTACTTGGATTTTATGTTTTCTGTCTGATTTTAGATCAATTGTGTTAATACAATATGTCAAAATGAAAACATAACTGTAAATTCAGACATGTGAGGTTGTGCTGAAAAGAATGATACCAAACAAGGCAAAGTAAATAGTTTTTAAAGGTGAAATGTGGAGGGAAAATCAGAAGTGGTTTAAATGGCCAATTATACCCTGAACCCCAGAGGGTTAAACATTTTTTTTAAAGTAACGCAATAGTTACTTTTCAAGTAATTAATTACTGTTAGAATCTCGTAACTCAGTTACTAACTCAGTTACTTTTTTGAAGAAGTAACTAGTAACTATAATTAATTACTTTTTCAAAGTAACTTGCCCAACACTGCTTGCAACACACAAAACAGAACTAGAACATCACAACGGTGACAACAGTCAGAAGAAGAGGTTAAAACAGCTGTTCTGGCTGGCTCAGGATGTAGGAGCAACCCCATCCAAAGGTGGGATAAGACCAGTACCCTGCCCAGCTCCACCTGGAAGAAAAGAGAGAATGCTGGTGAAGAAAGAAAAGAAAGAAAAAGGGCCTGTCAGAACAGTGACAATTTCAGGGGGAACTACTGCTGATTGAGAATTTTTTAAATGACTTGCAGTGTGTGCTGTAAGATGTGCACTGCTGACTTTACCTGTAATTAAATCAATAATGGGGCTTGTCAGGGGCTTGAAGGTAATTAGAGAAATTAAATAATTGAAAATAAAATGTTCATTACTCTGGCGGCTTTCAGTGTGAAGGCCTTTGAGTCCAAAGTTTAGTCAACAACTGAAATGAATGCTCAGTTGGTTTAAGATCAGATGACTGAGTTGGCCATTCAAGGATCTTTCACTTCTTTGCGTTAATAAACTCCTGGGTTGCTTTGGCTGTATGTTTTGGGTCATTGTCCATCTATATTATGAAACATTGCTCAATCAGTTTGACTGCATTTAGCTGGATTTGAGAAGACAGCATATCTCAACACCTCTAAATTCATTCGGCTGCTTCTGTCCTGTGTCACATTATCAATAAACACTAGTGTCCCAGTGCCACGGGCAGCTATGTACGCCCAGGCCATCACACTGCCTCTGCTGTGTTTTACAGATGATGTGGTATGCTTTGGATCATGAGCTGTTCCAGAGGTTCTAAACTTGGATATAATAAGCCAACTTCCTGGAGGTTGTTCAACTGGTTGGCTGTTGTGAAGAGGTTTCTCTTCACCATGGAAATGATTCTGCGATCATTCACCACTGTTGTCTTCTGTGGACGTCCAGGTCTTTTTGTGTTGAGTTCACCAGTGCTTCCTTTCTTTCATGATGTACCAAACAGTAGATATTGTAGCAATTTCTTGGATATTTCTTTCTGTTTTCGCAGCTTAAGGATGGCTTGTTTTATATGCATGGAGAGCTCCTTTGACTGCATGTTGTCTGTTCACAGCAAAATCTTCCAAATGCAAGCACCACACCTCAAATGAACTCCATGTCTTTTTTTCATCTTAATTGATAATGACATAATAAAGAAACTGCCCACACCTACCCATAAAGTAGTCTTTGAGTCAATTGTCCAATTACTTTTAGTCCCTTTAAGAAGAGGGTGACACATTTTAAAGAGCTGAAACTCCTAATCCCTTCATCCAGTTTGAATGTGGATACCCTCAAATGAAAGCTGAGAGTCTAAACATTATGTCCAATATATGACTAAAATTGGAATATGTTTCAGTAAACAGCTAAAAAAAAACATGTTTCAGTGTTCCAGTATGTATGAACATAACTGTGAATCATTCCTCTGCAGATGATCAGATAGCTGTTTTACATCTATCTTCTCATTCAATAATATTTTTAGATGAAAGGAGCATTGGAGATTGGCTCATGATTAACTAAGAAAGCTGGTTAAAGTGTTGGCTTTTTAAGTAATGGTTTAATCACTACCAGCTTAAAGGGCTGTTATAAGCAACCCATTAATAGAGATATTAATGGGTTATATTTAACCATTTAAATACACTAAGGAACCAAACTTGTGTTGGTGGCATGTGTTTCTGTCCTGGATGCAGTTTACATGTTACCATCACACTCTTATCCTTTAATGCAATGAAAATTAATGTATCTGTCATGAACTGAAGGTTTGCCCAAGGAGTGGATGCAAATGCAGACACCAAAACATGTAGTATAACTATGTACAAGAATGTTTATTTTGTAACAGAGAATGTTTGAAACATGTGATCCTAGTTAGATATGGCAACGGGGAAAAAGATGACTGTAGCAGGGAAGGGTGGCCCTAGGAAATTGGGACACTGAGGAGATCATGGCAAGAGACAGAGGAACAAGAGGATTCTGTAACAGACGGAGAAGGAGTTATTGTATGGGTAAGGAGCAGGTGACTGAGAAATGTTTGGTGGTGAGTTTATTTTCCTTACTTGCAGGTCCGGGCTTTAAAAGCTCTGAGGAGGGGAGGTTCATGCCAGAGTGTCAGAATGTAATGGGCGGCCGGAGGGCAGGCAAGCAAGCAAGCAGGCAAGGAGGCGAAACAGATGTCCAGGTGAGTCCAAACTGTGAGAAACAACAACCTCTAAACACAAGGTTACACAGGGAAAAAGCAGGTAAAGGAGATTTACAATTTACTGCCATGGAGCACATAATGAACTGGCGAGAAGTAGCGAGTTGCACTGGTTTCAGTAGCCCTCCTGCTGATTGCTTGCCGACGAGGTCCAGGTGAGATGCAGGAAGCTCCACACGAAACACCTACTGATTGATGGTGGTCAGTGCTTTTCCTTGATTTTGGCCTGTATGACTTGTACCTTTTAAATCAGCTTCATTAACGGAGCTTAGATTAAAACAGAAAGAATATGGAGGATGCAGAAGAAAACATCTAAAAAATGTATGTAATATAAATATATAAATAGACTAACCACCTCAGCTCTAACTATCCCAGCTCTGCTTGCAAGTGAAAAGAGGTCCAGTCAGTGACTAATAGACAAACCATGAATAATGCTGATTTCCTTACCATAATTATACAAATGTGCGAATGAGCTTCAGTAGTCTAAAAAATCCACATTCCCCATGCAGGGTTTTTTGACAGAACAGGGAAATGAAAGATTCTTAAAATACCAAACTACATCCCTCCATAATTGAACTAAATCTCAAGGATAAGAGTGTATCATTATGACCTTCATGTGTCAAAGACTCCCTTCCTTGCCTCCTGATGGATATGAATTGGTGGATGATAATGTGTGCAGCTTGAATTTAAAATCACACCACTATGCTAACTCCTGGCAATCCCAGTTGGAAACCAACAGAAAAAATATCTATCTGTCTGTGCCTGCCTCATATTCATGAGAAGACTTTTCTAGAAGAAGGTCTGGTTGAACTGTCTAGTTGAATTCTCCTGCTGGTTAAGGATTTTACCTTTACTGTTTTAGGAAGCATCAGGATGACTTTTAGTGTCATGACATGTCCCTGCAAGGTTAAGGGTCACTGACCAAACATCAACAATCAGAAGAGTTCAGGCAGATGGTGAGCTCTGTATCAAAGAATATTGATCATGTCAGTAAATTTAATGAGCAGAAAACTTCATGCTTGAAATTATGAAGCTGTAGAGGCAAAGGAAAAGATGTAGACATGTCATTAAGCTGTTAAACTTTTTAAATGATTACTCTAGATGTCAAATTAAGTAGCACATAGTAAATAACAATGTCCCTTTCATAGCTTTATGCATTACAGGCATAATTTTAACATCCTTTGGTGCATGGTAAACCTTAAAGTGAGTTAATAATCAATCACTTCTCCCATTTGTCTTCTATATTTTCATTAATATGCAGAAATTAGATGCAAAGGATACATCACAAATAATACTTGTTGGACAAAAAGCCCATGCAATGGCAGGATTACCTAAAGGAAAAGGGTCACCGGACTTAAGAACACTCAGTGCTTCTTTGCTTCTCTGATGCCTAGACAGCTGACATCTGAACCCCCAATTTAACAAAAAAATGGAGATGACACATATGCCGGAATAATGAAGCAGAAAGAGGTATGTGACTGTCAGCTTATATGAGGACCATCATGCATCTGTGTGTGAGCGATGAGCAGCGTGTGTGCCGGTGTAGAGTCCCTGCTGTGAGCCTAATTAAAAGGCATCGGGTGCAGAGGGGGCTGTTCTGGCACCCAACCGAGTCTCTTTATATCCCCTCTTCCCTCCCTCTCTATCCAGAGTCTTTGATTACCATGGAGCACTAATGCCTCTCAAACACAGCCACACATGTGACCCCTCTCTGGTTAAGGAAAGAAGAGAGAGTACTCTTTCTCTTTCTTTTATAGAGAAAGCTCAGGGGTGGAAAGTCCTGTTTCACTCAAATGTTTGGCAAGTGAAATGACTCATTAAACAAAATGCACAAAGCCAACTTTACTAAGTTTGTTTCCATCAAGAGTATATTTATGTGTCCTCCCTGACTGCCGCATTTCATATTGTTTCTTGCTTATTCAAGTGTTCACCTTATATTCCAGTCTGAATACTTGAAACGGAGCGTGTCATCGGCACTTGACCCAAGAAAACACTTGAAGGTGATGGAAACTGAATCCAAGCCTTAAAGACAAGAAAAGAACATTCACTGTGCAAAACAGCAAACACTGGGCTATGTGAGGTACATTTAGGTTACTGTGTGAATTGCATGCAAAATGCAAACTGAAATATTGCAGTATGGAGCAAAAAGAACAAGCCTATTATTTTTATTTGGACTGGTCTGGCAAAGCTCCGGCTTAACTTTGTCAAATCTTCACTCAGACAGGGATTCTACATAACTTTCTATCTTTAATGTCACATTGACTCCATAGATTTTTTTACCCAACCTATAGCACCAAGCATGGAATCTAACTTTATTCACAAGAAGTAAATTAAAAAATCCATCCATGGACAGGGTGGCTGTAGCTCAGGTGGTAGAGCAGGTCACCACTCCAGCCTGCATGCCAAATATCCTTGGGCAAATACTAATCCAATGCGTCCACTTGAGTATGAATGTGTGTAAATGTCACATAGGAAGCACTTAGATTGGGTAACTGTAAAGCGCATTGAGTGCTCAGATAGAGTAGAAAAGCGCTATATAAGAACCAGTCCATTCCATCCATCCAGGCATTTTCTTCAGATTCTTCTTCAGCAGATGATGTGCTTCACTGAGCAATGATCTCCAGCTCACATTGGGGCGAATTGGGGCAAAGCAGCTGGGATGAGAATTATCTTCTCGAATGATTTAGGAATAGCACGGTGGCACGGTGGTTAGCACTGTTGCCTCACAGCAAGAAGGTCCTGAGTTCTTTCTGTGTGGAGTTTGCATGTTCTCCCCGTGTTTGCGTGGGTTCTCCCCGGGTACTCCGGCTTCCTCACACAGTCCAAAGACATGCACTTTGTGGGGATAGGTTAATTGAAAAATCTGAATTGCTCATATGTGAATGCGGGAGTGAATGTGAGTGCGAATGGTTGTCTGTCCCTGTGTGTTAGCCCTGCGACAGACTGGCGACCTGTCCAGGGTGTACCCCGCCTCTCGCCCTATGACAGCTGGGATAGGCTCCAGTGCCCACCGCGACCCTGAAAGGGATAAGGATATGGTTTAGGAATAAGTTAAGGAGTTTAGACATCTCAGGGTCTTGTTCACGAGTGAGCGTAGAGTGGAGTTGGAGATAGGCACTCGGATTGGCATGGTGTCAGCAGGTGTTGCTGCTATCACATACGGTCATGACCTTTGGGAAGTCAAAGACTGAGAATGAGATGGTGGATACAAGTGTTCTCCAAAGAGTGGCTGAATTCAGCCTTCAGGATAACGTGAAGAGATGGATGATGGACGAATAGAAAAAGGGTTATAGTTTTTAATAAAATATCTCCTCCTTTCCTGTAAATACTGACAGCACTAATGGATGCATAAAGTGTGTTGTTGTGCAGTGTTGAAGCACTGAAACACTTATGCTCTGATTGCAAGTCACATCACAGAAATGGCCTGACTGTTATCACTTGGAATACAGCAACAAAGTGCTTTTGACAGCAGCAGATTTTCATAATCTAGAAACAGTGTTATAGTGTACACACTGTTTACCAGGCGGTTCAAGCACAAACAGGATGCCTGAAGCCCTGAGAGGGGATCAGCTGCCAATAACAACCCTTTTTCATTTCCACATGCAAAAAACATACTCTTAAACACACACTGTGGCCAATTTGAATTTGAATAAGGGACTTAATCCCCTGCTATAATTGCATTTGGGAGATTTCTGAGAGGCTGCTGAGGCCACTTTGTGAAAGATGTTTGTGAAAGATGCATGTCAGGTCCTTCCAAGGTTAGTGCTTGACAACATATGTCTCTTCATCCTTAATCTTTCTATTCCTAAACACGATGGCTAAAATACATTCATAGATGCTGGTAATTACTCAGGCCCTGTGATGTGCCTCTTGATTTGACATCATTTGAAATGAGCAGCTGAGTCAGGGAACAATGGGAGGAAAATTGACTTGAAGAGAGAGAAAAAGAAGGTAAGAGAAGTTTCTGAATGAAATATGTTCCTTTTCCACTCAGACTTTTAATTAAAGTAGGTTTCAGAGAAGTGCACTTGGGGTGAAAATGGAAGAGATCAGCTCTGTCCTTGGCAGGAATTAGTTTCTGTGCTTTGATGGATGCTGCTTTCTTTAACTTTGTTACCAGAGAAAAAGGTGACTTTGACAGGAAAGACTTTATTTTTTGAAGAAATTGTCTTCTCTTTGACAGTTTAACCTAATACCATCAGTTGTTTGTAATTTTCAGGGAGGAAAGGCCAGTGAGGAATAACTCTTCCTTAGCTCCCAGACTTTGATTCAAATCCCTGTGCTGTCAGGTATGGGTTTTGCCTAATTTCCCTTGGAAAGCAATGTGAATCTTGCTTGCAACACAGGCGAAGATGAAATCAGGAATTTTTGTGCATATATTCCTTAATATTCACATAATGGACGGGAATGATTTCCAGTATTTTATCTTTTATCTTGCGGCATATCCACTTTATTAAATCCTGTGGAACTTACATCCCCTTTTGTTATAGTGTGAGGGACCCCAGATGATGCCTGACCCAGGTCGTCCATCATCCCTGTCACATGTCGTCCATACCCACACACCTACTCCAAAACCACATGAATATTCAAGGGAGCTCGTGTCCTGTATGAGGAAACCAAATTGCCCCACCCCGTGTATCTCTTTCTTAGTCAATATTAAAATGGGATAATAAAGAGGGGCAAGATTACCCCATGGTAATGGTACCCCTGGGACCCCTGGCTAATTAAAGGGCTGCCCCTTCCAATGAACGGTAATCACTCACAGCTTTGGTAGACAAAGACATGAGCTTTGAACGGATGAACAAACAGGGGATACCGGCTCTATTGTTAAAACTTAAGAAGAGATAACACAGTTGAAGTAAGGCTGACAAGATACTTCCTCCATTGCTCCTTAAATATTAAAAATCACCATGCTACATTGAACTCGGGGGAGGGGTAATTTCACCCCAATTTCACATCAGACACAAAGTTGAGACTGAACTGCATGAAAAAATCTACACTAGAAGTATTTTTTCATGCATTTAGTGCATGTTTTTAAATAAACTTTAATTATGTATATCAGCACTGAACTTTTACAGCTTTTATTGTCTTGTTTAGAGATCATATCATGCTATCTGCTGCTAAAACGTGGACCTGTCAGTATTTAAAAAAAAAAAAAAGATTTCTGTTCGCTCAAGCTTATGTGCTACTCTTCATAAGCTTTGAATGAAAAGAACAGAAAAGAGCAAAAATCCTAACAGCATTCAGCTGAAGATCTGATAAAGAAATAGCGCTTGGCCGTGAACAAATTAAACATGTCAAAATTCTTCACAACATTTAGACTTGAGGCTAAATGTATGATTTAAGCAAATCGAGAAAGAGAGATGGACGAGTGATAATACTTTAATGCTAGGATCAAGCCTGAAATCCGATCAAGCATCAGATCTTAGCAAGACTCTCCTAATGATTTCAATGAAATGGTCGGTGCCTTAATTAGATGATATGCTGTGCATTGTCCCAGAGAGTTGGGCCTGGGAGGTGTGCGCAAAGGAGCTGGGAGGTTTGGAATTGTGGTGGTGAGGATGGAAGGGTGATTTTCGGATAGGCACTCCATAAGCAGTTCTATCTCTGGATTTCTTTGAATTTAATAAGTGTGGCAAATGTTTTCTTTGTGGAAAATTTGAAATATGTTAAAATACTGAAGGTATTATAATTTAGATTTTGTGATGTAAAGACAAATGTGTGAAAACACAGTAATTGATGGATATTTAATTCATCTCAACCAAATCATCAGAATGAACAGTGAGACAGTGCAGTCTCATACACACACACACATACACACGCCTATGAATTCAGGCTGCAAGCGCACACACACACACACACACACACACACACACACACACACACACACGTGCATATAAAAGTCATCCTACCTACTTGTTAAAGCAAGGCCAAGGTACAACATGAATTTAGTGATGCAAACATCCTTTGATGTGAATGAATGAGAATGAAATTGACTCAGTGAAAATGTCTAGGCACACCACCAGTCACTCTAAAGTTACTGTCTCTGATCTCTACACGATGGCATCACCATTAGAGCCTCTGTCATTTCCTGAGAGGCCAACAATTAGTAGTTGCCAGTGGGCCTTCTGTGCTAGCTGTGCTAATGGTTTCAGTGTACTGACACAGGCACCCACTGGCAGAGGAAAGCCAGTGGGTGCCTGGAAAGGAGCCACTCTCACTCGACCCTAATTGCCATAAAAATTTCGTCTAGTTTGGTTTCTGGAGTGGCAGGAGGGACTGGTGCCCTTTGAGAGGTTTTGTTAAGCTGGTCTTGGCTGCTCTCACCCCCCGACCACCCCTGAGGCTCAGAAGAGGTGGGCTGTAAAATGGACATCAGATGGAAGAAGCACAACAGAAAGGCAGAGCAGGAGGAAGAGGGGCCTGCATACAGAGTGGGCGACTTGGCTTGCTCCACAATCCTTGTTATTCTAATGTCAAAGTACTGTGTTAGGCATCTGCAGAAAGGACGATGAGTGAATCAAGTCACCAAGATAGTTTTGTAAAGTTTCAGGCAGAAAAAGGTTTTTTTGCAACAATATGTTTATTGAGTTTTTAGAGCACACAAAATACAAGTCAAATAAATTGTATACAGAAATATGAAATAATATTCATCAAGGAAAAAAGAACGTAAAACAAAGTACAAGACAGAAATAAACTAACAAATCAAACAAACAAAAAAACCAAAAAAACCCAAAACAAAAACAAAAAAAACAACGGATGGACTATACAGAGTGTCATTCCACCATATCCCTCACGGTTATGTCACTTATATCATGTTATGTCTCTCCAAATTATGTGACTCCATGTTCCCCGGATTCCACCAACACTTGTGAAATGTAGAAAAAGTTACACTTTTGCAGTAGAGATGGCTAGATTTTCCAAAATATGAAGCTTTCTGTAAAACAGTAATAAAAACAGACCTCTTCAATTTGACTGCACCTGCTGTGTTATCCTATCCAATTTTCCGGGACCTGACCAGTGATGGCACAGTTAACCAAGCAAAGCTTATGCATTTACATCATTGAGACGGTGTTGGAAATAAATGGATAGGGACTAAATGAAGACGGAAAGGCTAACAATGGGTCTGTCTTGTTGTTCTGTCTGTTAATCATTTCCAGAGCCCCTCTGGCCTCAATAAAGTACAATAAAAGAATATAAAAGAACAATTTGGACTGCCCCAGCTGTGAATAACCAACCCATCACAGCACACAATAGCCCGGTCGTGCTTGCGATAATTCAGCTTGTGATTTCAGACACGCCCCCTCTCTCTTGCCACATCTTTGTTAAAGTCGTCTGTCAAGCATATCATTTTCCTCCCCACCCCGCCTGGATGGCCAGATGGCTAAAATCCATAATTCACTGCCACAAAAAAAAAAGAAAAAAAGAAAAAGAAATAAAGGGTGATGGTTATTGGTCAGTAGCAGCCCACCTCCTAGTCAGATTATGCTCATCTTTCAAGCTTGGGAGAAATGGTATAGTGAGCTAGGAGGAGGCCTCAGCACCTGGGGAATATACCTAGCTCATCAGCCTCAGTGAGATGGAGGCTAGAGAGGGCCCAGCAGGACACGTTTATTTGATAGTTTCTTTCATATATATATATATATATATATATATATATATATATATGTATATATATATATATATATATATATAATTTTGTACCATTTGTCTGGCATTTAATAGTTAAAATGAGATTTTCAGGTTCATCAGATAAGAAGGAGAATGTCTGCAAAGACTCACCAGGTGAGTCGTAGTTAAAGCACTTATCAAGCGGGGACTGATACTCGCCATTGATTTTTTTCCCTCGGAATGCATGGCCTCTTTGAAGTTGGCTGTCTGCTGCGTACAGCACTGTGGGAAAGCAATCTAGCTCAAAAGTTTACTCCTCCTTCAAATTCTGAGGCTGACAAATAAGTCATCTTTTTTAGCGCCAATCAATATAACGCAGACCTCTGCACACTGGCGCCTCAATATTTTCTCTCCCCAGCCCTGATTGGAATGAACTCCTGTGTTTTGAAGGTCCTCAGGCACTGATTGTGAGAACGCGAACCAATCTCATTGAAAGGCGCGAGGTCTTTTTCCAGGCAAGTCACATCAAAGTCTCACTGCAGCATGGTGCAAAGGGTCAGTCTCTAAGAAGCACTTGAAAAGGCAGTGGCCCACTGCAGGACTGGAGGAATATAACCTGAGGGAGCAGACGTGGTTGGGGGCTTACCAAAATTACCACCTTCAGTTTAGGTGGGGCCAGTTCTAATATTAATGCATATTTAAATGAGTACTTTGCATTTATCTGCATTCATCTGAAAATAAAATAGTATGAAGGAAAGAATAGAAAACAAATGTGCAAGGGTGTGGAGGAGAATTCATGAGATGCAAATATGTGATAGGATAAATGACAGGTCCATCTTTTCCTACTTAATATCCATGGGCTTGTGGCTAATTGTGCTTTTGTTGTGCAATTATCCAGAGTTTGCTCAAGGTTTTTGCAGCTGGGGTGTGGGGTGCAGCTAGTGTTTTGTTTAACTTCCTCCATTCATAGCCCTGCATGTAACTTAGGCCCCTGGAGATCAGATAATCCCCCGACTAAAGCATATTGGCTCTGTCTCTCCCACTTATGCTTCCTGCTAACTGTCGGTGGGCAGAAATAGATGAAGAAGACACACAAAGATTTCTCTTGCTTTTAAAGGGGCTTGGTTGTCTAGGTTTCACCAATGATAGCAGGCCATCCAAAGGCTTTGAAGTTGGCTTTGAAGTTATGAGGCAATTGGAGGAAATGAGGTAATGAGCCGCAGGGTTTCCTGGAGAGCCAGTTTGTGAGAGGTGTGATTGGACACAGCACCCCAGAGGGAGACAGCGGCCATTTTGCTCTGTGGGCCTCTCCTTCTGGCCTGCCAGCTAAATGTAAAGGACAGAAGCACCAATTATGGCACTCCAGCATATGGCCAGAAGCGAATACCCAGCTCTAATGATGGACCCTGCCAACTGCATGCCTGCCCAGGTCAGAGGCACATGGTATTTACTGCCAAAAAAAAAAGAAAGAAAAAAAATTACTGCAATTACTGCCACCTCCTTCCCTGATGGCAGTACACCTGCAGCCTGGTTGGGATGCTGAATCTGGCTGCTTGCCTGCCTTTAGCTCACCACTCTCCAGCCAGGAGAGAGGGGTTGGGGATCCAGCTGTCTTTGCCCCAGCTCAGAGGTTCCCAAGGGGCCAACTACAGCAGCAGACCCCAGAAATGAAGACTACCAGACCTGGGCACAGATGTGACACCCTGGTAGCGTGTGATGTCTAGTGGCAGCCAGACAGGCATCACCTTTCTGCCTGTCTGCCTAAAGGTGCTGGCAGCAAACCGCGTCTCGGCGCTCAGGACACTTCAGACATTTACTGCACTTCATCCCAGCTGACACTCGTTTGGGGAAATTAGAATAACGCCTTGTCTTTGCACTGACAGGAAAAGCACTGATATGACTATGAGTTCCTGCAATCAGGACAGATTTTACTTTAAACTTTACATGTTTCTGCGAGGACCATTTACTATGTAGCATTTGAGGTAAATCTCCCCAGGGCAAAGTGCACAAAGCTAAATCTACTTTCAGTCTTAGAGTAAAAAATTTACAGTATTTTGAAAGAATATGTTTTTGATAAAATGTGTTTAAAAAAAAGTAAGATTAATGAAAGATGCATGGGCTGGGAAGCTTGTTGTAATTCAAGTTTAATGACTCTAAAATGGCTAATGCATTAGCGCGACATGATACAACTCCTTCATTAAATATGCAGTTTCAGAAAATTTAAGCAGCACTCTGGAATAATAATAATGTCCCTGTGTGATCATTACTTTCGTGATCAAATTTGTCTCCTGTTAAACGTGGTTATTTTGGGACGTCTCTGAGCAAGGGACTTAAGTTTGAGACATTTTCACGTCCAAAGTTAGTAGAACTAGACAAGAAAATGAAAATCTTTATGTTTTCATTTTCTAGTCCATGAAAATGAAAATTATGCAAATTTACTACTTCTTTTTCACCTGGTTATGTATGAATGTCGTCCTAGTTCTAGAGTTTTAATCACTGCACACTTAGAATATATGCATCTATTGGTGTGTGAGTGTGTACGACTGGTAAAAAGTACTAGGTGTAGATAACAGTGTGTGTGACTGGGGTAATGAAACTTTCAGTAGAAAGTGCTTTGAGTTGAAAGGCAATGTCAATCTCTCATTGTTTCACTGAAACTGTAAAAATGCTTATGTTAACCTGGCTAACACAAAAAGATGCTCTTACGTTTGTCTGGGAGATGTTTGGTACCTGCATGGTACTGTCAGCAGGTCTGAGCTCTGTTTCAATAGTGAGTTTCAAGTGAGCAATAGGATTTCAGCTGTAATGATGACCTCAGGATAGTTTTCTCACCTCTTAGAATCACATCACTGTAACTTCCTATGCTAAACTCAGCTTCTCAGTGAGGGATTTGCTATGTGTTGACTGTTGTTTGTTGACTGACTAACTGTAATAACTTTGTTGATTTGCCAAATTTATATCTGCTAGTCACAGAAAATAAATGTTTCCACATGTCTAGTAAAGTATCTTTGCACTGATTGTATAGCTGGTCATCCAGTTCTGCATAGACATGGTCAGAAGGTCATGTGTCCTAATCAGTTTGGTGATCAGAACTTTTATTTAATCAGCATCACACTATATATATCAAAGTCCCTGTTGTGGTCAGTTTTAAACCTTTGAGTTGAGAAGATTGGGTATCACCATCACCAGGAGGGTGGATCTGACTGAGAAATTGTAGGACTGCACACTCATATGATAATTCAAGAGAAAACCATTACATTCATTTTTATTTATTACTTCCAGTTCAGCAGTCATGATTAAGGGTTTGCAGCAGTGACCTGAGATGACAGTCAAAAGGTAATCCTCTTTTTTCACTCTAAATGGGGCCATATTATATTAAATAAGACTGGAGCAGTTTGGTCATTTGAAATATAATGCAGATATAAGACACTTCCACACTAGCTCCACTTTTCAAATCCAGACACTTGTCCATATTTTGCATGTAGTCTATGGCCCAAAATTCCCATTGTTAAATTCTGAATAGTAACCATGATGAAACCACCGTCCCGTGACTCTGACAATGTAACTGTGAGTCTAAAAAGTCTGCATTGTATCGATCAAAGGAATCGCACGGATAACTTCATGTTTTTCTCTTTGTAAAGCAGCGTGTGGATGCTAAAAGGCTTGTAAAGTGTGCCATAGCGAGACAGAGCGTTCCGTCCAACAGGGCGCTGACATTAATGACCCATCTGTATCCATCTCTGCATTAACATTTGTATGAAAGGCCAAACACCCAGTGTGTCACCATTCATCCCCCTTTTGATGGATTTGCATGAAATTTGGTTTCATGCCTCAAACCGGGATCCTCATAACAAAGCAAAAGGTCACCATGCAGATACCTGCTATTCAGCACCACGGTCACACTTGGATAGAAAATGTCCAGCTATTAAATGAAATGGATTAAACTGAAATGAAACCTGTCTAAAAACAGGTGTTATTTTACTAAATGTACAATTGTCGCAAATGCTTTTACTCTGACGGCACTATGGCTATTTAAGCTCCAGTCATGTTAATGACTAGTTTAACCTCAGTTTTTTGTTTGTTTGGCTGTTTTTGTTTAAATAAAAGGGCAGAAATTTGCAGGTATGAATGATGAATTTCCTTTTCTTTTTTTTTACGCAGGTAACCTACAGGTACAATATACTACAGGAATGTCAAATTCTTGATAGCATTTTTGATTCAATGGTGGAAAATTTTTTTTTAAAAATGAGATCAGAATATCAGCCGGGGCAGGGAGCCTCTCCCACACCTGCATATGTGTTCATTTACAGCCCTGTTACAGACCTGGCACTATATTTTCTGATCACATAGAGTCGGTAAGGTATCTATAATTAAATAATAATGTTTATAGGTAACTGCTATAGTTAAACAGCTACAGTTATGGTAACTGTTTAACACAGTTATCCTGTAACTGTTAAATTAAAACACCATCATTTCATATTTCATGACTTTTCCTGTTTTAGAGTGTTTAGTTTTTTTTAGCCTAATTAAAATACATTATCCAAAATTCAATTATGTTGTTCAGATGTGTGATTATGTTAGCTTTTGTGTTATTTTTTGTACCACTAGTTTATTACATTATTCTAATGTGCATTTTAACTTTATATGTAATTAAATAATCTAAATCACTGATAAAACTAATAATAACAAACTAATAATTCCTGTCTTACTTAAAATTAAAAAAATTACATGCAAATTAAAAACCTAGCTTTTTCAAGAAATAACTGTTGCAGCTGTTGTTGCAGGAGAGGTCAACATGACTTGCTGTTGCTAAAACAGGGGCTTTTCTGATCTCGTGAAATTCCATAGTCATGCTTTAAAATCCTTTATCGAGTCTGTTGTGCTTCTGCTTGTGCAGCTAGTGAAGATAGGGTTATGTACCTGCCTGTCTGCCGCACTGAGTGAAATTGTGTGTCAGCCGGATGAGGCAGAGGGATCGGTGAGTGCAGTTATGAATAAATGCAATCTATTTGTAACTTTGTAACTTTTTGAAGAGCAAAAAGAACATTCCAAGCAGTAAAAGGCACTTACTTGTACCATGAGGCAATAATGATGCTCTTAGATTTGAATGTTTTATTGTTTATGAAAAACATTGAATACACTCTGTCTCTCTCGTACAGTACAGTGTAAAAGTCCTCATTTTCTCATTGCACTCAAAATTTGGTCATTATGAAATATGTATAAATTTAATTACACTATAAAAGACAAAAACTGAGTTTCTACAATCCTCTCAAGCTTGAATGTTAGTGTTTATAGTTCAACACAGCTTACTCTCCCAAGTTGCAGGCTTAAAAGCTTAGACAGTCCAGCGTAAAGTAGTAGGAACATCTGTGCCACATATGGATTAGAAGTAACCAACTTGTTAACCAAGTTAACAGTAATCATTCACAGCAAGGTGTTTCAGGGTTTTCACTGTCCTGTTTGCTGGGGATTCTGTTACCAAGTAGTAGATAGTAGACACAGCTTTGAGTGATCACTGTAGTGGACTTGCTCTATGAAAGAGTACAGTTAGAGGTGCCAGGGGTCAGGGGCCAAGCCACTGAACTCCTAAACATACAAAAAGCTATTTTATTCCATGTATATAATAAGTGAATTATGTGTATGATCTTAAACTCAGGATGTAGTGCATTCTTTGACATCACACAACACCATAAAATGTGAGAATGTCTCACAATATTAGGTATTTTTACCATGAACAATCAGTAGATTGAAGAAAATAATTATCAGATGACCTGAAAGAGAATATGATGCTACTTTTATTTATTCACACAACAGAATTTTTTAAAAGCACCATCTGTACACTGCAGAAATGATATGATCATGAAAATGGCAGCTTCCATGGCCTAGGAGAGTCATTACTGAGAATTACGAGTGGCTAAGGAGAGCACCCAGGGAGCATGCAATCATAGATGTATATTTGTATTGGCACTTTGCTGCTGCCTCATTAGTTTATGTTAGAAATAAAAAGTGGCAATAAAAGTTAACATGGTCAGTGCCACTAATATGAAATAGAGAAGAATTATTTCTTCATATCATATGCCAGGACTTTAGACATATCTACATATATATATATATATGGACTTTCAATGTGGTCCATACTCATCATTGAAACTCTTTGAAGTACATCCATGTAAAATCCTGGAACAACCTGACAAGATAACATGATTCTCACACACAATGTAGCCTGACAGTGGCTATCGATTCTCAATTGCAACTCAGCCTTCTTACATAGCATGCCCATATCGAATGTCCATTAACACTGTATGTGTGGATTTAGCTGGCACACGTGTCCCATGAATAGAAAACAGCCTAAAATAAAGAGGGACTGGAAAAGACACGAAGAAGAGGGCGCCGGACGGGGGTCGTCACGGCATCTTTGTTGGTTTGTTGCCTCCCTTTGTCACAGTGATGGAGCAGGAGGACAGGCCCCGGATGGTGTATGGGCATCATTAATGGGAGTCACACTGAGGCTGTCAGTGGGGTGTCCAGGAGCCACATGTGACCGTGCTGCTATGATCGCATGTGTGTATCCATGATGATATGCAGACTATGCTTTAAGAGCTATAGCATGCTTGAGCATGAAGGCATGTGATTACATTTTGTTCATCCACATAGACACAGGATAGAAACAGGATATATAGTGGTTGGCCAACAAAGCTAAAAGAAACTGCATTATAGAGGGGCTAAAGTCACGCTATTATGAAGCAGATGCTGCTTTTTTTCAACAAAAAAACCTCAAAAAAATATCTGCATCTTTACCTAATCAATAGTCAATGTAAGCATTGCTTTGATCTGTTATTTTATAGTATATTGTAAACTGATAGTTAAAGTTTGCAATCTTGTGATTTAGACAGTTTAAAATGAAACTAAATTAACTGGTAAACATTATTATAATATCATTGTTTGTTCACAGTAAAAAGTGTTAAATAAAGTTTAATTAGCAATTCAGCATTTATTAAAGATGGCTGCTATAAAGTGTTATTGTTATGTTTGCTATGCATGTTTGAAAATTAGTTAATTGCTGAGTAAGTTTGTTTCTTTGACTTTTTAAAAATTAAATGAATTAAAGTGATTTTCTGCTGCTTAGTTTAAAACAAACACTGATGCTATAGGATAGGATGCTGTAGCCAACTTACACTTTACTGCTGAGAAAGTCATTTTAGAGACAGAGCCACTCTGGTATTTGTTGATGTGGACAAAGGAAAAAGTCTGCATGCAATGTGCTTTGAAAATGTGGAACAGCAGGAAACAAACACTGCCAGCAGGAGTTTAGTTGGTCCCAGGTTTGTTTGTCCAACACATACCGTATGTGTTCATTTATGCATATGTGATGACCTTTTTGGACGTATGGTTAAGATGGTGACGATGCGTCTTTTCACCTCCTTTTCTCCACCGCCCTGATTCACAGCCTCCTGGGATGATTATTAATCTAATAATTAAACATTTATTGCCAACAGCACCTGCTCTCTCTCGTTCCTCTGAAACCCTCAAGACCCCACCGCAGAGAGAGAGCGCGAGAGAGGAGGAGAGCTGGAGAGGGAGGGAGGGACACAGGAGGAGCCAGAGGGAGGGGTTGGAGAGAGGAGAGCAATTCGAAAGGGTCATCATCACATTGCTGGATTCTTTTACACCAGCGAGAAGCTGTTGTTTTGTATGGCGGCAGACAGCATGTGAAGTTATTTGATCCCAGAACAAAAGAAACAAGGAGGAAGGAACAATCCGATGCTGGGAGGGATTCACAGCGAGGGGCCCCTGACTCAGTCTGACATCTACAAGCAATTAATCTCCTAATCTTCTGACTTCTTTTCACTCACTTTTATTTTTTAATCAAGATTTCTCTGCTTTTTTTCTTCAAAATGTTTGGAAATGTCTGAATAAACTTGAGATGAAAAGAGCATCTCTTTAGCTCTTCTTAACCCGCGTTAAGGAAAAGCGTATTCAGCGGCAGGCAGAGTCACACTTTTAAAATTAAGAGAGTGAGAGAGACAGTGAGAAGTACAGAGAGGGGGAGTGCAGGTCCCTCTGTGCACCACGATGCTGCGCTACCTGATCAAGACCTTGTTGCAGATGAATCTGTTCACAGACACCATCCGAAACCCTTCCAATGGAACTGATGTCTACTTCAACGGCTCCCTGCAATCCTTCAACGGCTCCCTGCCATCCTTCAACAGCTCGCTGTTCGAGTGGGGAAACTTCACCGGCTTCAACGGTAAGTGCATCTTCCCCTCTTTAACCCCCCATCTTCAACCTCTTCAAAACACACATGGCATTCTTGAACAAGACACCTGGGTCTCTTTTGCAACGGGGATCTGAAACTGAAAAGGAAAATGTGACCTCGTGTGAGGTCACTGGAGATAAACGGATGTGATGTCAGGATTCATATCATTCATATAAGAATGGACACAGGAGTGTCCAGGAGTATATGACGATCAGCAAACATAAAGTGTTGTTACTAGACTATAGTAGAAGGTGTTGATCTTTAAGCGTAAACTTTATGATCTAAACTTTCTAATCACATGTCCATCCTTCAGTTACCACTGAACCAATACTGCATCCCCACTTGCCTCATGCGTTCTTCTTACAGGGAAATTAAAAAGGGGAGTTGGGGGTCAGCAAACTGGCATCACATAGTTGTCAGGGTGTTTTTGTGGGCTATGAGTGAAATGTGACAGAGACACAGTATTACCCAATAACACCGCCTATTTTGCAGAACCGTGAGTGGCAGCCTGCTCACTCTGCTAAATGAAGCTGTCTGCTGTCAGGCACGATGTACCCAAACTGTCAGATCTCTTTAACTTTTGCCATCAAGCTCCTCTTTACCCCGTGATGAAGCTCAGTGTTAACAGCTGTGTTGGCTTTGTTTTGTTCTTTTTGCTCTGGGTGGAATTTATTAATGTCTGCTTTTTTATGGTTCTGGAAGGAGTTTTGTTGTTAACATGTGTGTCTACACGTTACATATATATATATATATATATATATATATATATATACATATATGTATATGTAGAGTGAGAGAGAGAGAGTGTTAGTGCATGTGTACAGGGGTAGAGTTATGTCCAGAGATTGGCATGATGTCTGATTTAATGAGCACCATAGCTTTGTCTCCATGTAATTGTATACCAATGAAAGCTACATTCAATCACGCGCGCGCGCGCACACACACACACACACACACACACACACACACACACACACACACACACACACACACACACACACACACACAAACATCATTGTCAGATGCATCGATCACATTCAGCATATGTTATTTACCTAAAAAGAAATGTGATCTTTCTTTTATCGCTCAGTCTCGAGTTGGTAAAACATCCAGCTGCTTCTCAGCAGGAAAGCAAACTTACACACTCCTTGTGATGCCTTGCGTGGGTGTATACTGTCACAGAGGGGAGTGATGCTTCCCTTTGATGAGTGGACATGGGTGTGAAAGGTGCATTTGCTTCTGAGCCCCCCATTCTCTCCTTCCTCCTGTCCCCATAGCCAGCTTCAAACAGCCTCAATAATGCCGAGTTTATAGCTTCTTTTTCATTGCCATCACACTTCTATTTCTCTCTCTCTTGCCATCTGTAAACTCTAATGGAGTGTAGATTGAGTGTTTGTGGGGTTCACTCCTAAAATCTATAGAGAAAGTAAGCAGGAGAGGCAGCAATGAATCTATTGAGGCTGGAGCAGAGAAACAGTCTGATAGGCTGATAGACAGACATGCCTGCTGTGTATCTCAGCCTCATATTCTTGGGAATCTTTCTCTGTAGCTCACAGAAATTGAATACCCCCTTTCAGTCTTTAAGTGATATAGATATATTCAGGCAGCCACTTGAGGACGTGTGGGGTTAGATGTAATAGTTTGACTAATCAATAATCAATGAGGGAAGGTATAAAAGCTTTTTTCTTTTGTGAACATGTCACAGAGATGTGGATTGACTATATGAAAGGAAAGAAAACGATAACCTCTGATATCTAAATTACATCCTGCAAAAGTAATCATCGTCCAGATTTGCACTGCAACGCCGCAAAGACACATACATATTTAAAAACCATAATAGAGACATATTTTCCTGGCCACCATGTGCTGATTCATCACTGGGGAGGGGACGGGTGGTCAAACTGTGGGTATCCAGGCGAGAAGCTCAATAGCAAGTCAGTGGGCGGACAGCTCGTGTGGGTCAACCTGGAGCTCAGAGGGAGGCTCAATGGGAAAATCAATGCAGCCCGATAACCAATTTGGGAAATAATGGACATTTCAGTCAAACACAGCACTATAGTGGACTGCTGGTACATTTATCAGTTCATTCACTCTCTGCCTCTCACTCTGTCTCTGTTTCTTTCTTTATCACACCTCTTCTGTTGACTGTTTCTTTTACTCCTTTAACTGACAGTCACTAATTGGGGTTCATTCATTTGCAATTGATTGTTGGAAGCTTGTTTGTTATTGTGTTTGTGTTTACAACTTTGCTTCCTTATATTGTTGTTCAATTTGGTTTCAGAATTTATTCAAAAGATGTTGTTTGGATGTTTTTAGTCATTTAATAAAGAACAAAAAAGTGACATTTATTTTTGTCATAAATGATGAACTTTAAATAATTCTTCCCTGAATCGAAGGATTAAAACAATTCTTCTCTGCTGCTGCACTCTGCCTCCAGTGCCAGACTATGGAGATACATTCATAATCCATAGGAGACTTCTGAACCTCCACTTGGTTCAATAGGTGAGACAGGTGCTCTTTAGGGAACAGATGCTTGAATCAGAGCTGAGATATTCAGCTTGTGAATCAATATGAAGAGTGTTCAGGAGCTGTGATGCATGAGTACCGTGAACAAAATCACTTTAATTTTTCAAAGATGTAAAAGCATAATGTAATCAAGCCTTTAAAAAGAATCTTTGAATGAAAAATTTATAAGATGTTCTCTTTTAAGATTGTCACTGAACGGCCACATTTAAAATCAATGTACTTGTGATATATATTTTATGTAGTTATTGAATTTTATAGACATAAAGACCTCTGAATTTGGGCTCCTGTGGGTGGAGATACCTAATGGTCCAGTTGTATGTGTGTGCTCTAATGGAACCATTTAACCATTTTATGGAGGTCAGCTTAGTCCCTCTTTGCTTTTTTCACTTCAACTCTGGAATAAACGTGTGTGTGTGTGTGTGTGTGTGTGTGTGTGTGTGTGTGTTCAGTGCAGTACAGTTACTTCTAAATACGTATATTTTGCATATTTCAATATGCAAAATCATATTTCAATATGCAAAATCCCCTAAAAAAAGTACTCTCCAACAAACAACGTCCAAAACTACTTTTATTTGTGCAGAAGCAGGGTCGCCTGCAGAATCTTTATCAAGGCAAATCAGTATTTAATACAATCACTTCTGTTCATTTTACACACTATTTGCAACACTCTGAAATCAAAAACAGCCTATTGAAGCTCTAGAAATGTGGTGCCCACCGGGAGGAACATTAAACTTGCTCCTGCTGTGCTGGATGTTAAGTATGATGGCTGTTTGCTGTTAATGGGGCTGTCAATCTAGTAGAGAGTACATGTGTGCAGAGGGCTTTGGAGCTATAACACAAAATGGATATTGAAAAAATGCTTTACCTTCTACATCCTGCATTCCTCATTTAATGGTTAGATAGTATAGATGTATTATTAATAAATGACTAGGGAGCATTTGGGAAGCCAAACATCTTTATTCATAGTATGCACAAAGCTCTGGGAACCACTAGTTGTTTCACCTCAGCTACTGTCACTGTCTCTGCCTCTTTCTCTGTCTCACATCTCATAGACTTGAGACTTGGATGGTCCAATACACTGAGATGCATGCTAATTTAAAGGTACTGAAAATGCAGACACAGATACCTTTTCACCTCTAGAACCCTTACTTACTGTCAAAGCTGGTTCCAGCTCCAGCACGACGTCTGGATCATTAGATGTGACCTTTCTCTTTGAGCTTGTGCTGATGCTGGCAGTGCGACTGCAGCTGGGACTTTGTAGCAGGTTAGAAAGAGAATGCCTGATGACCAGTGAGAGCTCAGTAGTGGCTGGCCAGGCACACTATGGTGGAGGGTGGGAGGTGCAGATATTTAGGCACCACATACTGATGGCATCAATCCAAAGCAAGCTCACTATCACAATAAACCTGGCAATGCACTGTCAGATAGACCAGCTTTTCTTTTAACTCACTCATTATTAAAAAAAAAACAATAGGATTCAATACTGTGTCTCTAAAAAGAATGAGGTACTTCAACAGAGCACACAATCCTTTTAAAAAGGATCTGTTTGTATCACACCTTGTCAAAATGAAGACAGCTACAGCGCACAACTGTAGTAAAAGCTATCAGCATGACATGGTCCACAATACTCAAAAAAATCATCAGGTAACTTAAAGTGTTTCTCTTGTCATATAGAGATGCTTTAGTTGGGATGGTGAATGCAGGAGTGTGACAAACATCTAAACAAAATGTTATTTTAAGTACAATTAAGCCTAAATCAGATGATGATTTCTGCAACTGTGAAGCTGGCATAATGGTTTTTAAAAGCAGCAATTAATGTCTGAAAACATGAAAAGGCTAACAGCATCCACATAGCCAAACTGGCACATGTACACAACTTATAGGAACGGTGATATCAAGGAGTAATTAATGACTACAGAAAGTTAGGTTTCAAGTGGAGGCTATGAAATATATGATATAATCAGAGGACCAACATACTTATACAAGACTAGAGTCTCTGGTAGTTTCTTTGTAGAAATCTGCACAACCTCATTAGGCAAAATAAAACAGTGAAACTGGAGGATGGTGCAGATGAAGACGCGTGCAAAATTGAAGGTGGATGATGTTAATTTCAGTAAAAACAACACCGTCATCATCATCACTTGAACATTCTGCTCTGGCCATCTATCCCTTTATCTTGCTCACTCCCACGAGCTGCTCTGCCTCACTTCAATTTGCGTCAGCTCACCTTGATTTATCGGCATGTCTGTTGCATAAACAGTATTACACATTGTGTGAATACATAACTAAAGGGAAATAAAAAAACGCCAGCGATTGCCTTTTGAATATATCTGTGTGTGTTTGTTTAGCTACTCAAGGATCTAAGTCACTGCATATTCATCTCCTGTTCCTCTCCATCCATTCTGTGCTCCTTCACCTTATCCCTTCATCCATCCCTCCCATATTCCCCATTAAGAAACCTCCTCAGCTTCCTCCCGCAGAGGAGGATCAACAACAGCTCGGTAGTCCGGCCAGGTAGCCCATTACTGCCAGATCATCTTCACGTATTTTCAGCTGCTGTCAGCTTGAGCCTCCTCATCGCAGTTTCCATTACCTGCTGCATCACTGATAAGCTTATCATCCACAATTTCACTTTAAAGCCCCAATTTGTCGCTACAGTAGGGGGGGCGACTGTTGAAGAATTGTCACGTAACTGCTCGCATGATTGGTCCCATCGAGCTTTTCTTTCCAAACGCAATTTTCGTCACAGATTTGAAAGATTGTAAAAGTTTCTTTGGCTTAGGTAAATTTACATCTGCCGTTTGAGAATTGAAACACCTTTATATATCAAGGTAAATTTTACTGTTCGACATTACGACAAGGATAAATGGCTGATTGAATGGACTGATTGCAAATCTTTCTCTCCTTTCACACTGAGATTTTACACCAGACAGACCCTTTTGTCATGCTTTTCATGCTTATCTCCCCTGTGTCTGAGAATTATGTACATAACTGAGCTGGAATGGAAATTAGGGAGCATCTGTGGCAATGATGAACATGGAGGAGAGGGGACTAAGTAGAGACAGAGAGAGAGGGCAAAAGATGCTACTTTGCAAATAGAAGAGAGCTCTGCATATGCTAATAGCAACTTGGAAACCTTCCTCCATCACACCAAGGATTTCTCCAGGTGGTGAACGCAAGCAGACTGGATGCTGATGAAGACGTACAGTTCTGTGAAAAGTATTTAAATAAATACAAAATGATGATTTAGTCGATTAAGAGAAAAAACTACCCAAACCTACCTGGCCCTAACCTAATAATGTGTTTCATAAGCTGTGACTTGGGAAAATGAAGACTGACCACTATTTTAAATATGGTTCATTATGTTTTTAATTTTGTTCATAGTTTGCTTCGGCTTAGATATTAGCTTCAAAACTGAAAAGTTGGACAGACTCAGCATTTGACCCACGGATGGCTCCTGATAAACAGTAAAGATCCTCAGTTCATCCAAATGTAGTCGAGACATTTTAGTATTTTCAGTATTCTGCAGAATCAGCACTGCCCATCAGTGCCATTTGGATTCCTAAAATTCTTCAATTATATGCACCAGTTATACTAAGATCTTAATTTGCTGACAACATCACAGATGCACAATCAATCAAATCCCTCAACACTAGAAGACAAAAAAAGAGGTTTGGCCTTCATGAGGACTCCTTATAAATTATCTACACTTCCATTCTCAATGACTCCCACTTCATTGCATTAAACAGGCTGGCTGCATGATTCATTTGGGAGCTCCCAGACAAGGAGGAGGTCAATCAAAATGAGGGGTTAAGTGTGTTGACGACTCAGGGGTCAGCAAGAGAGGTTGAGGCCCTTAACCCAGCGACAAATGCCCTCTAACCCTGACAACATAATAACAGAGGGAGCTTCCTGGGGATATTAAGTGTGATGACATAGTTCTTTTGTTTATCACATCTGCCTTACACCATTGTTATTCCAATCAGTGTGATTAGTTATGACAAAGTGTAAGCACTGTCCTGTCCAAGCTGATCACTGAATTAAGTGAATGTAGTAAAGTGGAACATAAATGTGTCTTAAACTGAAACCATTCATGTACTTGAAATGAAACACACATCATAACTCAAACATTGCTTTCCCGAATTCAGATCTTGCATCATCATTATGGACTAATGGAACAACCAGTATGCATGGCATTCTTCTCATCAAAGTCATTTTTTCCCTGTGTTTAACAAATGGAGTTACAACAGAAACCCAGCGTGAGTAGAGTGAAGGCGTGAAGTGCGTGTTTTTTAAATGCAAATTGATTGCTGGTGCAGTAAAAGGACTTACACTGTCTCCCGCACACACAAAGTGAAGTAAATGTCAATATTCTATATTTGCTAACAATATGCAGACAGGTAAAAACACAAAAGCTATTAGCAAAAGCAGAAAACAAATCTCCCTCTCTTCTGCTCTCACAACCATACACACACACAATCTAATACATATAGCTGTCTCCAAAATCCATTTCAAATCACAGCCCCATTGCCAATTATCTTCTGAATCCTTTGGAGGGAAGAAAACATGCAATGACAACCCTGCAGTGTCAACACAATTGGTTATGCATGCTTATGAATACTAAGATATAAAAACAAAGTGAAGAGTGCAGATCATGATGGCTTTGTGTCACATACCATAATAAGTTTTCCTTCTGCTCTTTTCTGTGTTTTCAGTATATTAATTCTAGGTGAATGTGAACAGATGTGATGGATTAAAATGTTAAACAAGGCTATAGAAGGAATTTGTTCTGCCATTGTTTCTTTTTTCAATAATTTCTATTCATTTTAATGTAACTGTGAGTTAAAGCAGAGGGGGAATATAAAATCATACCTCTGAATTGTAGGATTCCTGCCTCTGTTTGTAAGGTTACAACAAATGGTTACACCATGGAATCGACTGCAATCCGCAGAGCTGCTTTGATTAAAGATTTTGATCTCTCTTTGTTCCTATTACTTTTTTCTTTTTTGCATCTAACACTTGTAGACTCTTGTCTTAGCTAAATCTCCCTTGGAAATGAGACCTTTGATTTCGCTGGGATTAGGCTGAGTAAAAACGAAGCCTGAATTAATTAAAACCAGAAGAACGGCTGCTCATTTAGGAGTTCTTGCACTGTTAAAAAAAAAGAATCTTTGAATCTTTAAAGAGAAAACAGGCCGAGATAAATACAAAAATAACAGTAAGTATACTTGAAAATACCTCATCGATGGTTTGATTTGTTCAATGTTATTTGATGCATGATCTCAATTTATGCTTCAGAATATCTGCATTGTCTCGTGCCAATAATGATTCATTATCTAGGCCTGAGCTTAAATCATATGAGCTGGTGGTGCAACGATTACTTGGTAATTACTGAGTAAACCCTAATTAATCAGTGCAGTCACTCTGTGACCTGCCTGGCATCCCTGTACATGCACATATACACAAATGCAGTCACACACACAGGACAAACAAAAAGCCTAAACTGAATTTACTTGATCAAAAATGTTCACTTCTCCTCTATGTCCAACTCCAAATGGCTAACACATAAAGACTGAAGTTAACTTTTAATTGCTGTCATATAAATGTAACTGGGTGCTTAATGTAATGTTTGCAAATTATTCAAATTTTGGCATTTATGTTAATTTTGCTTGTGCCTTATGTGAAAATCGGACTTTGGACGGATTAAAATAAAAAATATAAAGTAAATCCTATTCCGATTACAGTTTATTGGATTTAACTGTGTGAAATAATAAACAGAAAATGACTCATAAACTCATAAAATCCTTTGGCTTCTCCTCCACTAAAGACTATTTGATGTCCTGCTTTGTAAATACAGAAAAAGCTAAAATATAAATAATTTGTATATTTTTGGTTTGGAATCAGATCCTCTTATGCTAATGAACTGTTGTTATTTTTCATTATGTAAGGGGTTAAACACATTTGCACCTGAGCTGCCCAGTATAACCAGTCTCCCATGTGTAGGCCAAGCTGGGAGCAGATGGCAGTCTGATTCATCCACTTTCCTCGCTCTGCTGCCCCGAGTCAGGTGACTCAAAACTGCTGCCATCCAGTCACACTCTTAATGCTGATGTAAACTGATATCCTGAACCTTTTTTAGTGACGTCACCACTGTCGGGTAAACTTCATAAAGTGAAAGATTGATCTAAGAAACATCGCTCAGTTAAAATCAATTATTCTACTGATTTCTATCCTGATGGGAGTGGTCTCTTCTGGGATGCTAGTGGCTATCAATACAACTGAATGGTTTGATGAGGATAAAAATGATGTGAATGATGTGCTGTGGGCTTCACCGTTGCTGGATAACAAGCCCAAATTTTTGACATCCAAATTAGACAGTGCCCTTTCAAACAGTATGGGCCACAGTAGTGGTGAATTGTGAGACTGTGGGGGCAACCCCACACTTATCCCCAAGAGGATGTGCCCACATAAAATCAACAGCAGTTTTGCCCGTTGGGGCCCTTTGGGCTTTCTTGGAGCAACCTCTCTTCGGGCCATAGAAAACCTATATTACTATATATAGTAATTTTGCCCCTAAGAAGGAATTCAGTGAGTTTTATTCTTCAGTGCCCACATGTGGCCCATGCAACATGTATAATACAGTGGAGCCCAGGTAGACAGCAAACTGTGGGTCCCAGTACTGGTGTGAAATGTGGGGCACGTCTGGGTCTCGCACTGTCACTGACTGTGTTGGGTCACCATGGGCTGTCCTTCTGGGTCCCACCAGAGCAATTAGTGTATTGCTCTGTATTGCCCCCCAACACGTACACAGTTTTTTTTAAATGTTGTTCAAGCAGAATGCAGAATACCAGGACACGTTAGTCATATATTAAACATTTCTGAGATGTTACCAGCCCAACCTTTTCAAATCCAACCTGCCAGTGGATCCAATCTGGTATTCAAAGCCAAAGCGTACTGACCCAATTCTGAAGTGCCAAATGGAAAGAGGTATATGGGAAAAATTAGTAAAAAGTGACAGTCAGAAGATGTAATGAGAAGGCTGAAAAATGGCTTCAAGTGTCAAAGACAATTTTGGATGATGGATGGGTGGAAGAAATATCTCAGAAAGCGAGATTATGTTAAAGGTGAAAAGCCAGACACTTCCAGAAGAAAAGATAAAAGAGCTACGGAAGATGACAAAGCTATTGGAATTTCTTGACCAGTGATGCTGGGTTGTGTTTGACACACAAGGTCAGTAAATGCACACATGCTATGAAAACAAATGTACAAATGGACTGGAAGGGAAGCAGCTGCTCTCCACAGTTACATTGTGGATTGATATCATGAGGCCAATTCTCTCATGGAGCAGAAGCCATGATGACTCCAGTTTTAAACAGTGAGACTACACTTCTCTGAGGTAAGAGTGAAACACCATCTGTACAGTAACCATAGCATAACATACATCCCATTATGATCATGTAAATACTTCTTAAAGTTAATACTTTTTAAAGGTTACAATCCTTTAAATCTTAGCTAAACAATGAGATCATTATTATTATCATAAGTATAAAAACAATTCCTCAGTGATTGGAGAATATCATCAAAAGGCCAAGTCTGAATACATTTGCAATGATAATATTATTCAGCTTTATTTTGGAGCACTTTTTGAAACAAAGTTCTACATGCAAGTTAAAAAATATTTCGCAAATGTCATATTTTAATTGCTATGAGATGTGGCTGAAAGGTCCAAACCACAGAGACCTGGGCAACCCTGGTAAGACGAACCACAGAGAAAACCTATGTGAGGGCAGTATGTAACCTGACGATTTGAGACGCTGTATGTCCTCTATAAAATTATTATAAAACTAAAAGAAAAACAAAAATCCATCACACAGTACCACCACAGAGACATCTAGGTGGGTCCCAAATTCAAATATGTTGGCATATCTATAACAACCAGCCACAGAAAAAAGTCTCTGTGGTGTCCATCAGTTACAGATTGCATAAGAAACAGAAGACACCGGAACAACATAAATCTACGAGTTCCCTACAAGTTCTGCTAAAGGTGCTCACACAAATATTTGATTTCTGCTTTTCCTTGGTGCCTAAAATATTTGCTCATAACTGAATATGTCTATAATGTATATGGTTAAACAGACCAAACTATAAGGACTGTGTTTAAATTGTGTTACACACTGACAAAGCTAAAGAATTATTGCAGAGGGCATAGACTGAGGTGAACAGCAGCATGGCATATTGTGAGGGAAAGGACAGAGAAACAGTGACTCACAGTACAGTTCAAAGTGAATTGCAAAGAGTGAGTGTGCTGAGAGCCACAGGACAACAATGGAAGCTGATATTTTCAGGAACTGTAATAAATGTATTAAGATGGGAGCTCTTCTTGCCGTTTACCAGCCTGATTACCATAAAGCTATTTATTAGGCTGATTTCCCGGGCTGAGAGCAACCACAACCAGGGAAAGGCGCGGAGGGGGTCGAGACCACGGGGAAAGGCTGACAGAAGGTTAAGGGCAAGTCGCCATGGAAACACACTGGGAGGATAGCAGGGAGTTATTGGAAATATTAGACATCCAGTTGCAGGTGGAGAGATGCAGAGCATGAGGTGAAGGGTCAGAGATAAGTATCAGGTCTTGTGTGCACACCATGGGGAGTTTCCGTAATGGCAGCCAGTTCAAGGTGGCATGAAAGTTAAATAAGCTGCGACTCTTACAGGTGGCTAAGCAGTTCAGTGTTCGTGCAAAAAATTAATATGCAATTAGTCTCATTATAGAAGCTTACCATGCACACAACTCTAATCTATGTACACCTCCTCACATGCATGAACACTTCCTGCAGGTCTTCATTAGCGCTAATCAGGCGCTTGCTGCTGGCCACAGCGGGGTACACTGACACCACTTCCACTGCTGTCTCTTACTGTTCACATAATGTTCCATGCAATAATATATTATACAAATTGATGTTCAGCAAAAATTTAGAGCACTGGCCTCGGATTTGTAAAGTTGCTGGAAGTGTGTACATGTATACATTTTTCTATAAAAGTATCTGATAATGAAGGTAAAATTTCACAGCAATCTGTATATAATATTTAAATCACAAAATCTGACCATGTGTGACTCGTGTCAAATTGCACTTATGTTTGTTATTATTTCTTAAATTGCCACAAAATTATTTCATTTAAAGTTTAAATATTTATTTGTTCATTTATTAAGGATATAACTAGATAGGTTTTTTCTATTTTATTTTTTATTATAAACAACAGCCCACTAGACACCATCATTGGAGCAATTTTACACACAAGCTTTCAAGATTTATTTTATTTTACCCCAGATTTGGGAAAATCTTTAGTTAGCCAACGCACAGGCTTGCATGCTTGCATGGGTGTCATTGTCCACTAAATATGCATATGCATAGGAACTGGCTGCTTCAGAGTTGGATTATGAGTAGTGCTAGTATCAGTAGTCAAGAAAAGTAATGTAATATCCCCATCCTAAAGAGGACATTTTGTACCATCATTCTTCATTTTTTCAGTATGAACACAAAGCTGAGAGCACAAAGCAAAGATGATAGCGAGCCCAGCGAGACAGACATTACTGCTGTTGTTACTTTTTGAAGATCAGGTTCTGACTGGCATGACCTCAGCCTGAAAACCACTCAGGGTGTTTGGTCAGCTTAGCGTTAGCATTCTGTCTGTGGCTTGAAAAGAAGAGATGTTCTGTTAGCAGTATAGTTTTGTTTCTGTCCTGGATGCAGTTTCCACTCTTGTCTTTTTGTACAATAAAAATAAAAATCATGTCCATGTCTCATCTGCCAGTTTCTCCCACTTGCACACAAATCAGCTGACTGAAGTGCAGGAGCAAACAGACATGATTGTTTGATGGTTTTTAAGGCAGAGGGAGTAAGGAGGAAAAGGCAAAGTGCATGTTGAGTTGTAGTTTAAAGCAGTTTTTATCCTGCCATGGGTGTAATCAATGGCACTTTTGTTTATACACAACCTTTGAGTGGCCATATTCAGGTGATGCATTGCTGGCAATTTGTTTACTTAATGTATTCTGCAAAGTACATTGTTTTAAGTTGATGGAGTGGTTGTATTTTGTTGGGGTAATGCATTATTTTGATTCTGTAAAAAAAAGAAATGACTGATTGGGTTTGCATTGTTTTTCTCTTTAAGTAATTAAAACTTGGTGCTGGAAGCAAGATGTCTTTTTTAGAAATCATCAAACTCCTAGATGTTTGGGTGCTCTGGAGGTAAATTATACATTGTTTCTGCACCTTCAGACTTAAGATATGAAGGACTGCACATATGATTAATACGTTGAGACAATGTAACTGGATAAAATGTCATCATCTGCCTCCTCACCTCAAGCTTGATATCCTGAACTGAAGTCAGGGCTCTAACACACAAAAACTTGCATAAAGATGCTTATTCTGGATAGTGTCACCATCACTCACTGTCAACAGATTACACACGTAGACAGCAAACTGGCTAAACAACAAGAGCTGGTTTATAGTTAACATTATGCTAGCTAACATTGAGCACTAAGCATTACGCGAGCTAGTGTTACTTCTGTGTTAGAGCCGCTTCAAAGAAAGCTTCACTAACACCGGTTAGCAGCAGTTATCATCAGCAAAACCATTCAGCGCTTACCGACAGTAAAGTAAAGGACATCTCCAACACCTCATCTCAGCGTCGCTGTCGTTGGACAGACGTCAGCTTCACTGACTCACTGACTTGGACTACTTTCACCAGGTTTTACAGCCTCCATTAGAGTAAATAAACATGGACATTAGCTGAGGTAAACAGCAGACTAAGAGCCTGCACTCACTACAGGTGAGCCCAGAGCTGTTTGTACTAAAGTCGCCCCTGTATCTAGGATTACGCACTTGAACTGGGAGAGGTAAGAAAATAAACACAATAAACTTACATCTACTGGTAAGATTTTACACTGTAACTATAAACTGTGGTTAGCTAATAAAAATAACATTTTTTAAGTCATTAATATGCTGATTTTGGCACAGATCATGTGTAGAGGGATAGTTAGCTAAACAGAAGTTGTTCTAATTATTGTCTTATAACGTTACTTATATAGGGGCTGACATATTTATTCAATTATTCAACAATCAAAACATTAAAACATTTTTTTTAGTGATCAGGTTTTGCCTGTGTATGTGTGTGCGGTGTGTGGATGCACGTTAATCCAGAATACTGGAAATATCAGTGTCAGTATTAGCCAGATTGCTTATTGTATAGCAGTTTAGGGTTTTTGAATTGAACTGAACTGAGTATCAAGGTGCTCAAAAAGTGCATAAAAGTTTAAGAGTTTATAGTTTAAAAGTGATTAAAAACTAAGTATAAATCATAAATTTAAGAACAGAAATCATTTTATGCTTTTAGAGGTCAGTCCTACAAACATTAAGCTACTAAAGACTTTCTTTAACCTTAGATCTGCTCTTTCCTGTAATAATCTATTAAATTATTCAAGTCTTTTTTTCCCATTTGGATATTTTAGTAAAAAAAAAATGTCCACAGTTTTACTTGCAGTAAAGGAGGAATTAACACACTTACCTAAAACATAACTTGCAGCACCTCAGAAGGATGAAAGCTTTCACATACACCCACGCACACACCCACACTGTGTAGACAGAGAGTTAATAGGCAGGTCGTTCTGTTTATAACTCTCCTTGCCACCGGTGCTGTTAGGCTCATAAGTTAATACAAATCGATGCCACGGGTTCTTCCTGTTACTGTAAGTGAGCTGTGTTGGTTAAGCTGCTGGCCTTTTTGCCTCGGTTTGCATATATCTTACTTTGTAATAATAGTTGGAGTATTTAAAATGTCTATTATCATCCAACATCACAGTCATTTACAACGGCTGACAGATTCCAGTTCTTGTTTCTGACCTCACAGCACTTACATGCAGGGCTGAAGCCTGTCCCAGCTGACTCTGAGTTAGAGGCTTAATAGTATGAGGTGTGTCGCTGATTTACCAGTCTGGTCACAGCTGGTCCATCACACTGCTGATATATAAACAGAATTTCAAACGTTTAAAAATACTTTAAAACAAAATATATATGAAGATCAATAAAATAAAACACTAAACTACTGCTAACTGTGAAAATATAAAATGCCAGCGACTAAAACAGTGAAATTCAAAAAGCAGTTTCTTTCTTTCTTTCTTTGGAGAGTTAGGAAAAGAGAGTAAAATACATAAGCAGTAGACGTATGCTTATAAAACTGTTGTCTAAGCTTAAAATATGCAAACAATGCTAATTCCTGACATGTTGGGCAGCACAGAGCATGACCTTATTATCTTCTCTTGAAAAGAACAGGTGAGAAGTGCAGAAATGTCCAGCAGCTGTGCTGGGCTGACCTCATCACTGTGAGGATGTGATATTCTGAAAGCTTAACAGAGGTGATGTCACAGCCTGAAAGCTCATCAGCTGCAGTTACGTCCACTTCCACACAAAGAAAACAAGCTGCTTTAGGAAGACGACTGTAGTTGGTTAAGCTGCTGGCCTTTTTGCCTCGGTTTGCATATATCTTACTTTGTAATAATAGTTGGAGTATTATTACTCTACACCTACACTCTACAACTACACCTCGGGCGTAATATGAGTCATATATGATGTCACCTGACTGACAACCTGGGCCTTTGTTCCAGATAGATTTACTGAAAATAAATCCACATCTGCTTTGACTTGTCCACTGCGCTGCATATCAAACAGTGCTGTTATTATAAAGGTGGATTTACCTTCAAAAAATTAAAAATGATTCATCTCTCTGAAAACAACTGAAGCTGCAGAAAAGCAGCCAGTAGGGGGGAAGGGGATAAAACCACATCAGTGTGCACAAAGTAATGTTCATGTGTGGCTGCCAGCGTGTTTGGATAATGAATTCAACATTTAGATGAAACAGAATAGGAAAATGGGCAAAACACAAAAGAGGAAAACAAGTGTTTTGATCCATGAATGTGGGATGAGTACAGGCTTCGTGTGACATTTTTAAAACTTTTATTTTAATACATATTTTATTTTCATATGTTTTGGATTTTTTTGTTGACTATTTATTATTTTGTAACGTGTGAATTGATGATGTGGTGTAAGGTTCTGTTTCATTATGCTCAGTTTGTGTTGTGTTGATGTTTGTTATGCAGCACTGCTCCACCCAGATTCTGGTTGTGTAAATGTTTATCTGCATGCATTTTCCCAGTCAGTCGGATTTTTCAATTATTATAATAAAATGCACAGATTCCCGATACTTCCGCAAAAAAATATATTTTGACTTTCTCAAATCCAAATCATTCTTTCAGGAACTTTATCACATTGTAGTACAAAGCAGCCTTTTTGGATAAACTTCTGGCAAATTACTACTGTCATGAAAAAGATCACATAGAGTCATACTGAGTATAAAGCTCTGTGTGCTGCTCCCTTCCTCCCTCTGTTTTCAGTTCCTTCATACTTTGCATTTGAAAAAGTTGAGTCAGTAAAATAAATAAATATATAATCCCCTTCATGTCAGGGTCAAAGTCCACCTCTGACAGAACTCGATCAAAGGAAGAGGACCGCTCTGAGTTTGAGTGAAACACTTGTGGTTTAAAGTCAAACTCAGAGCAAAAGGTGGAAACCATTTGCTTTGTTTGTAGTCTCTAGCCGCTGCTGGGCGCAGAGAGGAAAGTAGGAAAGGGCTTCTTGTTTCATTCTACATCCATTTATTTGGTCTCAGAACAAAACAAAAGAACAAGTATTAGTTTGTTCTGTGGTGAAAACAGAACATTGCTGGTAGGGATGGGTATTGATAAGATTTTCACGATTCCGATTCCATTTTCGATTCTGTTTAACGATTCGATTCTTTATCGATTCTCTTATCGATTCTTTTAAAAAAAAGGAGAACACTAAGGTCGATTAGCTTAGAACTTTGTTTTATATCTTCTCTTTGAACAAGTTAGAAATTTAGGAGTAGCATGGCCTTACAAACCCAACAGTGAGATCTTAAGAGATCCAGCCTATGGCTCTTCAATGGGGTGTCACAGGGTCCCCGGGAAAAAAAATTGTAAATGTAAAATAATAAAATAAATATTCTTCTGTAGCAATAACAAAGTATAACATAAATTATTCTGTAGCAATTACACAAGAATATCCAGTAATGTCCCTGCCTACAATTAAACACATTCACTTACCGAAAATTGGGGGCATCTGCTGTGGCAAATGGGTGCAAGGCTTTTACCACAAACTTAGTCACTGCTCGGTGACATTTGTCTATCCTGGCCTGAAAGGAGACGCTACCGGTAGACTGCAGCGACAACTGCCAGCATCTGAGCCAGCCAGACTCTGTCTGTCTCTCTCATCATGGTCACCTAAATGCACAGTAATGGCAGGTTTTGTAATAAGGCAGATCTCGCTAACATAATATGCACTGTTAGTTGATTATTTACCTGCCGCATTAACGGGAGAGGACGTGCAAACGTTACCGCTGCTGCTGGGTTGAGATTCACGAGTCCGGAGCGGAATTAAAAACACGACATTCATTTAAGGTTATCGCGTGTTTTGTGAGCAAATGCTTTTGCATATTCGTAGTGTTTCCTCCCTTAAATAAAATATCTACTTTGCAAGTATTGCAAGTTGCCCTGTTGTCTTCCGTTCTCGTAACCAAACTTTTGAGCGTTTGAGCCGCCATGTTTCCTGCCAGGTAAATGACGCTCCGCAACGTGGTGACGTCATTCGGGGCGACTGGAATCGATGAGGGAATCGTTTGCAAAAATGCCAAACAATTCCAAGGAATTGAAACAGTGGGAACCGGTTCTCAACAAGAACCGGTTTTCGATACCCATCCCTAATTGCTGGTGTTTAGTCACTTTATATGAGCTGATGCCATGCTGAACTATGTCCTTTAGCTATGGTACAAAAGCACTGGTTATAAGAACAAGCGTGTCCTCCAGTGGCTCACAGGAGCCTCTGACACGCTGTCAGTCACCCGACTCCAAAACTTGATTTTCCGAATCTCATCTCAAATAGGTCTGTATCCAACCAGTGTCATAAACTCAAAAAAAGAAGCACAAAATGAATAATTTTATATGACACTAGCACAGTGACACAGTCATGTCACTGTGAGGTATTTTGTACATCTGTAGTTCCCTCTAGTGGTTTGATAAGTGAAGTTCAGTCTCATCAGACCAGCAGGAAAACATCTGAGACACACTGGATGCAGAGCTTTAAATCTGCAGCAGCTGCTGGACTCATCCATGAATGCAGAAGGAGCAGACAAGGAAAGGGTCCTTTGGGAATTCCCTCGGGAATTTTTAATGTGCCTGGCTACTTTATCTCTGTAATACCAGTTTTAAACACCAGATGTCAGCGATAAATCCCTGTGTATGTATGTGTATTTCCAAATCTGAATGGGTCCAAATCCATGGCTATAGTGTTTTTTATACACAGCCATGACAAATACCTTTATAAAAAAAAGCCTTTAAGAAGAATAAAAGTAAAAAGACCGGATCGGATCATTTAACACAGTGTATCCTGAGTGATTGTGATAACTGGCCTCTACATTTATGGTATCCTCAGTTCTTGGGAAAGGCGCATTGCATGAGGCATTTTTCACACTTCTTTTCAGCAGATTCCAGTAACTCAGTACATCAGAAAGCAATAAGTAAGAAATAAGCTCACTCAGAGATGGACAAACGCCAGGAGAGAAAGATGTAAGGTTATTTTGAAAGTGAGTGGATCAGCAAATGATTTTTGCATCAGATCTCATTTTAGTTTTTTCTTTTTTGTGATCAGACATTAGATCTGTCCTTCATGTGTGTAAAATTATCTGGTTATTTCATGTTGAAACTGAACAGACTAACCTGGGTTGTTTAGCATTATGGAAGTTTTCATCAGTGGGCTATGTTGGATTGGTTCAGGGCCTGTTATTTGATGGTCACTGTTAGGTTAGATGGCAGGGATTATTTAGTATTTAAACTGATGAAAAATAATAGTCCACATAATACTGCAGGGGAGCATTTTTCTGAAGAAAAGGAGTATTTTTATTTGGATAATTTATGTACAATTTGGGATGAATGTAACTCAGGAGGTAGAGGAGGTCATTTACTAATTGGAAGGAAGGTTGGTGGTTTGATTCCTGCATGCCTAAGTATCCTCGGGAAAGATAGTGAAAACCCAAGTTGCTCTCTGATGGTTTCATTTGAATGTAACCGTGTGTTTGACACTAGATGGAACTCAGACATAGAAAGAAGAGCTTGTGTGAAAGCGTGAATGGAGCAGGTTGTAAAAAATGCTTTGAGTAAGATCCAGTCCAGGGTTACCAGTAATACAGTTGTATGTGTAGTTAGTGGCTTCCTTTGTTGAATGAATGCTTCTAAAACAGTTACCCTCATCGTCTGCTCATAGTTCTTCAGCCAGGAATGAGCTACAGTGGACTGTGAGCATATTTAAATGAATAAAAGTCAGCACGACAGCATGTTTTATTGTGGCCCAATTTGTCTTTCTAAACAGTGGAAACAGCCCACTGTGTGCCCAACTCACATTTGACCACTAGGTGGTGACAGAGATCTTTTAGTGGTGTTAGAAACTAGAACTTCAATCCCATAGACTATAACCTATCGCTGTATGTTTAATAGAAAAATGAGGGGGGTTTGGTTTCTATTTTAAGAGCACTGTCTGTCATAGTAGCTCGACTATAAACCTCTGCCTTCCTCTCATTTGTTTCTGCATATTAAAGGATCATTTCTTCTTTAATTTGTCTGATGTTTGGTGGGTTTTGTTGGATAGCTGTGACAGGTGAGGGGGCGTCACTGATCTGAAATACCCCCTTCTTAACCCGTTCCACTCTCAGACATACCTACATCCATCACTCTCCCTGGCATGCTGACACGCCCCCTCTCCATCTATTATGGATATGTGCATTTGTGTGGGTGGGCCCACTGTTCTTTCCTTATGGAAATTTGAAAATATACATTCATATGTATGCACTCTCTGCACCAGCACTATTAATGTTTTATGCAACGTTTAAATTAAGTGAAGTACAAGACATAATAGCAGCAGCTTGATTGGAGGAACGAGTCGCTTTTAGCCTTGAGTGACTCTTCCACTTTAGTCACTCTAACAGACTTTTAAAGCTTTTTATTCATTCTGAGAGAGCGGCTGCAATTAAAATGTAGTTAGCCACAGTATCCTGAAAAGATTGCCATGAAGTTTTGAGTTCAGTCTACTTGCCGGTCTTTGTTAAATTCAAAGAAAATACACTCTACATTTTGGAAGGTTGTAACTTCTCAACAATAGGATGTAGAGTTGCTGCTGCACCTGAAAGCTAAATCTCAAAGATGGAGGGTATAAAGATACTATATGTTCACATGTCAGTACAAACTCTTCTATAGCTCAAATTCATTTAGACTTCTAGTGAGTACGCATCTTTTCCAGTAGAGTTAGAGAAACAGAGAAGAAAACGAGTGCTGTGATTCTCCACCTGTAAACACGTCCTGTCTCTGTACAGATATGCTCATAGTGCGTCTCCCTTCAGCACGTTCTCACTAACAGTTCGGGCAACAGGAGATAGAAGACATGAGAGGAATGGCAGAATATTGCTCTTCACATTTGGCTTGTTTTTCTAATGTGCGAGATGCATATCATAAGATAATTTGCTATAGGTGAGCAGCATCTGGTATCATTGAGCACTTTTGGGAGATTGGATGTGATCCAGGAGTGTCCCTCCCCTCTCCTCGTCCACTTTCATTTTCTCTCTTTTCTCTCTCCTCTGCAGCCGTCCCACTTGCAGGTCTTTTACCTTTCTAAATATATCTTTGCCCTGAGCATTTTGCCTTCCCACCTCCACTGTGCATTGATTCTCTTCTAGCATTGATCTGAAATCCACTATCTGTGTGTGACTGTGTGGGTTTAAGCATGAGTGCCTCTCTGATTGCGTGGAGGTGTGTGTATGCAGATCCACAAACATTATGAGAATGTGTGCTCCAGATTTAGCAAATTGATTTTTTTCCTTTTCCTTTTTTGGGCTTTTTTTGACCTAGTGTCCCTTTGGTTCTGCTCTCGAGTTCTAAAATGTAAATGTCTCTGACAGAGTCTTTAGACTTTGACAGCTGTGCTCTTCTTTGAGCAGGACACTGCTTTGAATCAGGGTGTGCATTCTACACATGAACCTCCCAAATCACAATAGCTCCTTTGCTTAGCATATGAAAAGAGCTACTGAAACCAAAATGCCTTTTATCTCTCAGTCAAATCCTGTTTCTCCTCCTGTTTTAATTAAAATATTTGTCATTTGAAGCACAGACTGAATTTATATCCAAGTCAGTTCACCAGGATATGAAACTGTTCCACTCTAGTGTTCTTACAGAGCTAAATAATGACAGTGTGAAGGTGGCTACACCATCCTTTGCAGCAACCCTTTCTCCAGGTCAGGCTGAAGTAATGAAACAGTCACAAAGCGCTCACAGTACCTGTGAATCCCACTCCAGCCAGACTTCAGTTTTATTGTGGTGTGGTGCAAAAAAAGAAAAGCAAAGAAAAGAAAAAGAGAGCCTGTCCCTGTGCGTTTGCAAGGAGGCAGCCACTGATGGATTAAAAAAGACATGGGTGGAGAAGGGGAAGGATTTGCCTGCTCACTGCTTGGCTACTTGGGGGTATCGCAACGCCAATAGCTGAAATTCATTTTTCCCCCTCACACAGTTCCCATCACAGTTTTGTCTGAGAGGCAATCGATGCCCAGGCACTATAGTTCTGATATATGCTGCTGCCAGTGGGGCATGATGTATGCTTGCTGTCCCGTGGACAGGCTGTGTGCAACTTCTGCTACTCCCGAGTGAGTAAAGCCATTAGAGGAATCAAATTAAAATGTTCATTGTTTTCAATTTTAGAGTACATTTGTACTTTATTAAAGCATTTCTGGGTTTCTGTGTATATGTTATACTTTATACTTATATTTTCTAATGCAAATATTGTACTTTGTACTCAGTAGTTCTTATTGTGCTTTAGTAACTTATGGCAACCTTAGTAAAACAGAAAACTACTAATAAATGTAGATGCAGTATTAATATAGATAAAGCTACCCAGCAGTATATAACTAATTAAAATCATCTCTAGCTACAACATTACATGAATGAATAGTCATAATCCATTAATAGAATGTGTATAATTCTGCATAAAAAGTACTTTCTTTTTATGCACCTTTAAATATATTTGATGCAGACACTAGTCCCCCTGTTTCGGTGCCAGCCCATTTTAAAAAAATCTTCGAACGTATATGTGACACACTCATGGTGGTGTTTAACATTTATCATTCGTCCTCCATCTTCAGTTCACCTGGAGGCTCAGCACAGTGTGCATATCAGCTCTCATTTATTGTGTCTGGGGAAGAAAACTCTTGCTAGCGTTCTGTTTTCTCAATGAACAACAAAGCTTTCATAGAAATACGATGCTGTGGTTATGGTTCCATCATTAGCTCCTGGTGTCTGAGCAGGAGGTAACAGTGTCAGGACATAATGGTGTCTTTGTTAACTCTGACAGCTGTTAATTTCAGGCTGGCTTTGAAACTTCAAGGGATGTATTTAAAATGTCAGATAATCAATAAAGCGTGCATAAATCACAGCACAGCACAGCATGCATCAGAACGTCTGCAGGAAACTGAACTGAAAACATTAAATTAAGCATAAAAGAAACAAGCATTCTCTTCTGAGGGTTGCTGTGCAGCAAGAACAAGGTCTGAGTGAGCAACACAAACCTTTGTGATGTGTGTCTGTGTAAGTGTGACAGAGAAATTTATATAGATATATATTGGGTTTTCTTCCTCCTTTTTCTATTTTTAACCTTAAAATAGTGCAAAATGGAAAGACCCCTATTCTGTGTAATAACTGTCCTTTTGATAACAAATATTTATTTGCTAATTTGTAATCTGAAATCCTGTTATCTGAATTAGTATACTCACAATCTGATAACTTCCAGTCAAAGTAAGTGATACAACGAGCAGTGAAATAATCTATTGTGAGCTAATTTACAGATTGCAGTTATCATGTCCAAACATCAACCATTATTTGAAGGGATTCAACATACAAACTGTGAATCTCTTTATCATCTAGCCAGTTATCTCTCTTCCTACACTGATGTATTTGCTGGAACTGGAATTTCCTTTTGGGTGATTGGATTATTCCAGCCAGTCAGGTACCACATCAGGCTGTTACTTGATGAACTGAGACTGCTGTTATTCCTTAGAAGTGATCGTAGAAGTTTTTACTCAGCGATTTATAGTTTCACTAATTTCTTCTGTCATCAGTAGATGCCTTTTCAGAATTGATAGTACAGAACTCAATAGAGTGTTCAAATGAAAGGTGAATGTAAGGTTGTCAGTGGTAAGACATTATGAAAACACTAGGAGTAGTGCAGGAGCCTAGAGTTCCTATTCAATGAAGCACTTACTCCTCAACAAACATACAGCGCGCTTAGAAAAAATCCTATTTTTATTTGACACTCTCATTACCTTTCACTCCCGGAGTGAAATGAAACCACGAGCTACCAACCTCTACTTTTGTTGCGGAATGGGCCCACACAGGGCGAATTATCCCGTCTTACACAGGCGAGCGTTTACGTGCGGGTCCACACAGGGCCCGGTCCACACAGGACGTTTTACAATAGGACCTTTTGCCCACACAGGACACGTCTATTCTGAGCAGTGTCAAACTAAAATCGATTATTCAATCGCGAAGTATTTCTGGCTGTTTTATATTCACCTTCAATGTTGCGCTGTGTTCTTTTTTCCGGCGTCACCGAGTCCTGGCGTCGTGAACCTGTATAAGACACTGGCTAGTAGGCGAATTTACGACTCTGGGCTTTTCCTCGCTTCGCTGGAAGCGGTGGTTGCAGTGCAGGTACTCACGACGTCAGGATCCGGTGGCTCCGTCTGTGAATAGTTAGATGATATAATAATATCAATCAATTATCCGGCTCGAAGGACCAATTAAATGTCAGTGGTAAGACATTATGAAAACACATTGAAAGAATACAAAGACAGTCAGAGTTAGTTCGCAGCGCTACGTGCACGGGTGAGTGATCGGATACTCACACCGAGGCGTTGTAGTCAGCTTTATTTATACTCAAGCATGTTTACGTCACAGACACATGTAGGAAGAGATAACATACAACTCCTTACAAGGTGATAAGCATAAAACATATACGTTCAACTGTCACAACAGGAACTGGTCAAGCCTATCTTAAGGGGAACAGAAGCCAGTTGGTTCCTGTTTCCAACGGCAGAGTAGGCTTATGTATTTTTCTTAGAAGTCAGCAAGGGCTCACGTGCATGTGTAAGTGACAAGATACATGTAGTATAAAATATGTGAACATCATTGACAAAACATTAAGCAGTTGATTAAATAAAATCTCTTAACAAAGGTGATGGGCCACAGTGGATCTCCAGCTTCAGAGTGTCAGTATCTTCGGAGCTGCACACTGGAGAGGTCCCCTGATTAGTTGCTTTGGAGCGAGGTGATTAACCTGTTGCTCCAATTTGTGATAATTAAAACATTCATAATGTTTTTAATACTCCCCTAACCAGTAATTCTTTGTGATTCTTTTGCTCCTAAGAAAGCCCATTGTCATTATTAGAGATATTTTACTATTGCTAAAATTACCTTTATCAAGAAAACCTTTAAACTGGCAACATTGAACCTGTTAATTTAAATCAAAGTCTTTTGATTTGTTATTGGTCGTTGTGAGCAAAGGCTCTATAATGCTAGCTTGTGGACACTTGCAGACAGCATAGATGTGTAGCTGTTTTAATCAAAGTAATTTCAAATGTTACTGGGATCCACCAAAAGAATATTTAGTGTGTGCAGTTTGGTGTAGTTTCTGAAAGGACTGATTGAGAAGAGGAGGTTTGATTGGGTCTGAGTGCCATATTTCAGATGTTTGCTTGCTAGTACAGTACTACTGTACTACTGGTACAGTAGTACACTACTGATACACTATACAACGGGTATAGTATACTGAATTATGAACTGTGTTGCAAAATTCCAAAATTCTGCAATGTGCATGTCACTTACCTCAAAACAACAGTCATTTTCTGCACAGCACATCAATTTGATATCCTGCAGATAAAGGTGACAGGCTGCACACCTTCAGCTTCTCACACATTACCAAGACATTTCAGTGACTCCTGATGACTTAGGCTGTATTTGCAGCCTGCAGAAGAACAGCAGTTGGAAAAAAAAGAGACTAATCCTTTCTTGACTTTTGGTGTCATGCCATATATACTGTTACTACCAGTAACCTAAGTTGTTTTGAGAATTTTTTTTTTTTTTTTGCTATTTGTGCAAATTTTATTATTTTAAATGTCATTTAAATTATCATCTATTTTTTTTATTTTTATCTGTATTTTTTTTTTAACTTATTCAATGTATCATTTCTGGAATGTCAGGTGTACAGCACTTTGTGTTCAGCTGGGAGTTGTTCTAAAAGTGCTATATAAATTTAAAAAAAAAGGTCTTCAGCCCTGAATCCATCTCTATATTTCACACAGAGAAAAGCCCAGTTATGGGAACACACTGGATTATTCTTATGACCATATTGATGGTTTTCTTTACTGTAGGCACACAATATTTTGAATGTATTCTAAATATTGCATCCCCATAGCTGTCTCCATCTTAGTTACGATGACTAAGGATGTTATTGCGTGTGACAAGATGAAGAGACAGGAAAGGTGCACTCAACAGAAACATTTCACAGACACCATCCTTTTTTGTCTACAAACTCCCAATGTGTTTGAATTAAGCTGTCCATTCTCTGTCACTCATGCCTTCTTTACACTGCAGCAGCTATCTGCACACTCAGCTTTAGTGCTCAGCGGCTAGTTTGCTCATATATCTACCAAAATAAGGCCCAGTCTGAGCTCATTATGAGATGAACAGTGAAAATATGCAATAATTCATTTAGGTGATGATGTGGGTGTTAATAGCCTGCCTTAGTGCTGCCCTCATTTTACCATGAAAGCAGCAGGAAAGACAGCTGACTGACAGTAATGGCTTCCATCCAGACTGACAGGATCAGACTGTGGTTTTAGGTCACCTTTTAGTGTTTCCCCGTTGTAATATCTGAGTGTTCTCAGAGTTTATGCTGTATCTTTTTTGCTCCTGCTTTGTTACTAAAAGTGAGATTGTGGAAATGTGTTTCTGTATGAATTGTTCTTCTTTTTTTCTCTCTCTCTTTCTGAATCAGTTACATGAAGAATGTTGTTGGTGACTTGGTACAAAGTTGTGCCATAGGATACTTTTTTGCTGTAAGTAGGAACATAAAGTGTTAGCTTTGCAATTCAAGTAATCAGTTACTTACTTTTTCTAACAAACTGTCAGCGGTACAATTTTAGCACATTTGCAGTGGCATGCATAGGCAAACGTAAATCGTGATTCTGTCAGGATGTAAGATTTTATATGCTTTATATTAAGTGATCATCGTCTGCTAAGAAGCTCTACTTCACATTTCACCTGTAGCACACCTATGCACCAGCTAACTTTTAGCTCAAGCTGTCTCTCTGAGAGAGTTTGTTGCTGGTTGTGCAGTGGAGTAAATTCTACTAATACGAACTCACCACACAATGAGTTAAATCTATACACTAAAAGAACATCTATAGTCTATTACACCCTCTGAGTAAAACACCTAACATGCACAAGCTAAGTGCAAAGAGGGGACTATCTATTTGATACAAAGTACTATGAGAGGTACTTTACTCAGTAGCAATTCTTTATCATAAAAGATTACTTTGACACAGAGGTCTTTCATAATGGCTTTCAAACACCTTTAGATAGTTAGCAATTAAATCTGATAAACAGATGAATGCATATGACTTTCAAATCAGCTTGGTGTTGCTTGGCATTGCTTCCAATGACAGCATGGAGATATGAAACTAGAAAATAACTGAGAAGAAAATAATGGCATCCCATGGGCCCCATCCCATCATTGCATCTTTTTTTTGTATTATATTTGAGGTGATGTTGTTGATTAGATTCACTCACTAGATTCTACCATTTATTCTAACTTTATGCAGTCAAAGCCTTGTAAAGTCAGCTATACATCTGCTCATATATTGCTGAATTGAAGATGCAACTCCATAACAAGTGCTTTCCCGTAACATGCTCAGTCATTTAAATGTTATTTTACCACCATCACTTTTTCTCCAGAGATTCATGTCTTGCTTTTATTTAGACTTGTCTATGTCATGCTGCAGAGGGAGATATGAGAGTGTTTATTTCACACTATTGGTTTCCACTGAACATCAACTTTAAATTTCCATCCTAAAAAAAAGTGTCCTAAAATCTACTGATGCATGTAGAAACACAGCGGTGCCACATCTAACATGCAGGATGCAGGAAGGATAGCAGCTGTTTGTCCCGAGTTCAGGCCTCCTTCTTCACACCTGTGCACCGTGCATCCTTGTCCAAAGTCCTACTAGTGCAGCCCTAAACTACACATGATAAGAAAAAGGACAGTTCGCCCAAGTAACCTCAGCCTATAAGGCCCATCCTGTTTGTTAGTTAAAATTAGATTTAAAAGGATGAATAAGCGACTTCAACTTCCTCACTACTCTTGTTTAGTTGGAGTGCATACACCCACTACTCCCCACACACATCATTTTCTAGGAAAAGAGAAGAAAAAAGAAGAAAATGAGCTCTATGAAAGGTATTAAATTCCATAATAGATCGTCTTCCCACCACAGAGGTGGTATGTAGAGGGAAGTACAAATAAATCAATATAACAAAGTGGGCTGTGCTGGAAAGACAGACAGTGGGCTGAAATATTAACCGAGCACCACAGGAACACAAGCCAAAGCCTATGAAACAGAGAATCCATTATGGACAAGGCTGAAGCTGTCTGAGGAATTGGATTCAGTAACAGGAGGGAGGGGGTGCGATGCCCATTCACTGGTTTTATTGAGAACTCATTGCACGGCAAAATTGAGAAGCCATTGATATCGATCAGCAACAGTGGAGAGAGGAGAAAGCGGGCTTTGAAAACCGACAATATTCACCAAAGTTTTGTTTTTCTGTTCCCCTCAGAGATTGGATAGAAAACACATTTCCTCATATTCTCCTCATATTTCTCTATTCTCTTGCATCTGTTGCTGTTTACTTTTTTCCTTCCACTTTTTTTTCTGTTCCTGTCTCACTGCATACAGTTTCATGGTGTATTATTATTACGGTGTATTGTATTGGAGGATTTATGAACATAAGTAATTTACAAAACTGTGTCAGAGGTCAGGTTGAGGCAGGTCTCACACTCTGTAAAACCACTTTGTAGACTAATTAGTTTAACAAACAACTTCATTATTAGTGTAAAGAAAGACAAGAACATCCAGAAAACATTGAAGTTTAGTGAACCACCCATTTCTAAAACAGAGGAAAAACAGGACAAGACATGTGATCTGATAGGACCAAATACACCCATTCCCAACATTAAATCAAATGTGTAAGGAAAACATCGACGCTCCAAGATGAGCACCTGAACAAACATCCATACATGACAAGTCGACAATGCTTTCACTGTGGCCAGTCCATCAAGGCACTGATGCCAAAGGACACCTTGTGTGTATCACTGAGATGCCAGCAGCTTTGACAAAACATCAGTAATTGATGCCCAGGAAATTAGAACAGGCTCATACTGGACCTTTCCACCTTGTATCCATTCTCTATTCCCAGATGTATTATCTTTGCCTCTCTTGTCCCCAATATTTCGTCCCCCTTCCGCCCACCTTGATAGTAGTACCTCTGGAAACCCTCATCCACAGGTAGTGTTGACAGAGCTTTTCTGTGAGCACTCAAATGCAAGACTTGGCCTTGTAAAGTCGTGAAGGAGAAGGAGAGTGAAATGAAAAAAGATGGGATTGGGGTGGCCTCATTCACAGGAGAGTGATTGTAGGGTAGCATTGTTGCTGAGGTCAGGGAGAACACTCATCCCCTGGATTTACACCCAAACTACAATATACAGCAGGATTTGTGACTGCAGAAATCCAATTTCTCCTTCGGAGTCTACTCATGGGCATGGACCTTGGTTTAACATATTACTGTTAATATAGCCCTATGTTGTTACAGCTTTTCCTTGTAGTATGTACCAATGCGATTATGCATTTGTTAGTTTTTGATCCACAGACAGCATTATTGTTACAAAAAAGGGTTAGTGATTTTTCCCCAATCCACACATACAGGCTCAGATACATGCGTTCACCTCCACTGATATTTGGTTAAATGTCCCACTGCAAGTTGCACCTTGACGACATGTTTTTGGCAGCTGTCAACAAGATTGTGGCATAATTCTGGATGGATATTAAATAGCCATAGACCATTCCAAAACCAGTCCTGATGCATATTTGGCATCATTGCCCTTTAATAAAACCCAACTGTGTGTAAGTTTCAATCATCCAGCCTGAGGTGAAATTGAAGAGTATGGAGGCATCCACCTTCGTCATTATTATTCCAGCCCCGGAGCATAATGATACCACAAACATTCTTGGCAGCTGGCAGTGCTCTTAGGTTAGAAAGCCTCACTCCAAACACGCATCTGGTCATTGTGGCCTAATTGCCTTATCTGACCATAAAACCTTTTTCCAAAAGGTTTGTCCATGTGAGCACATGCAAATTTCAGTTGATCCTGAATTCTTTGATGATGTTTCAACCCCTACTGGTCTTGACAAAAGCATCATCACTCTTCATAAAAGTCTCTTGTCTTAAAAAACTGCAATATTGAGACACATATTATATGTCCCCTGTCTGTGTAGACCTTGTTTGAACGGATGAGGCCTGTTAAGAAAATGATTTTTATATAGTATCTAAAGCTGCTTTGCATATAGCTACAAACTGCAGACACAACATATGTCAGTTAGATAATGAATGAACAATTAAAGCCCCATTTAGTCTTCATTAACAGTTTCCATGCAGATCCAGGAGGTTCGGTTTTGTCATACCTTACAGGTGTCATGTCTCATCAGTACATTTCATATCTCATTTTATAAGTCAGTCTTTGTGCCTAATGATGTGACATAATTGTTTTCTATTTCGGTTTTGATTAGTGTTTTTAAAGCTACAAACGTTTTGGTGTCAGGGGACACTGTTCAAAAGCACTCAGTCCCTCCTACACAGTATTAATAACCTGAAACATTTGTTCACTTAATATTTGCCATGGGACCTAGAGCTAAAAAGTAAAGTAACAGAGTAGAGGCACTCAGTCAGTGAAAATGAAAAAAACAGAATCCGGTGGATATTGTTAAACAGTATACAAAAAACTGAACAGAAGGCCAAGAGCTTGTCCCCAGAAGTAACAAGTGCAAATGCTGAAGTGAGTACTTTGTGTTATTCAGCGGTTCCATGACAGTATTTTGGGTGCAGGATAAATAGATTAGCTTTCTGTGGTGAAGCACTGTGTTGGATGGGTGCACAGAGGCTGTGCTGTTCACAGTCAATGTGAGGTCACATAAAGTGTAGCAGAGATGAATTAGTATTTAAGCTGATGATGCTCAGAGTCATTCACTGAGTTGCACTTCTATACTAACTTTATACTGTCCAGTATAAAGACAGTATGAGCAATATACTGTCAGCGTAGATAAAATTGATGTTTTCATGAAAATCTGCATGTGAAATATTGGGTTACATCCTGTTGAATTCAGCTATGTAAATCCACAGAGAGCAGAAAACCTCAGAGCATCAGTAGCAGCATGAGTCAGCTGATCACAACCTGTACATGAAGAAGCTCACAGTACACACAGTACATATTCTTTTCCCCATGCTGAGCTAGTACAGCTGATCTTAGGGCTCCCCCACCTGCCAAATGCCATTTTAACCCCTACCTATACTCACTGCACTCCAAAGAAACACAGCTAACCTATTAAACTGCAGGATAATAAGTGAAGGCCAAGAAAACCAATGTTTTCTAATGTCAGTTGTCCATAACTATGAGTCTTTATTTCACAAAGACACACTGAAAACACTGAAATCACAAACACAGTTGCACTTCATTTATCCAAAGAGAAGTGTTACAGTGACTAACAAAGCCTATGCCTCAACTGGATGCACTTGGGTCGGGGAAAGGAAAAGTATATTGAAAGTAAACTACATACAGTGGCTTGCAAAAGTATTCGGCCCCCTTGAACTTTCCCACATTTTGTCACATTACAGCCACAAACATGAATCAATTTTATTGGAATTCCACGTGAAAGACCAATACAAAGTGGTGTACACGTGAGAAGTGGAACGAAAATCATACATGATTCCAAACATTTTTTACAAATAAATAACTGCAAAGTGGGGTGTGCGTAATTATTCAGCCCCCTTTGGTCTGAGTGCAGTCAGTTGCCCATAGACATTGCCTGACGAGTGCTAATGACTAAATAGAGTGTACCTGTGTGTAATCTAATGTCAGTACAAATACAGCTGCTCTGTGACGGCCCCAGAGGTTGTCTAAGAGAATATTGGGAGCAACAACACCATGAAGTTCAAAGAACACACCAGACAGGTCAGGGATAAAGTTATTGAGAAATTTAAAGCAGGCTTAGGCTACAAAAAGATTTCCCAAGCCTTGAACATCCCACGGAGCACTGCTCAAGCCATCATTCAGAAATGGAAGGAGTATGGCACAACTGTAAACCTACCAAGACAAGGCCATCCACCTAAACTCACAGGCCGAACAAGGAGAGCACTGATCAGAAATGCAGCCAAAAGGCCCATGGTGACTCTGGACGAGCTGCAGAGATCTACAGCTCAGGTGGGGGAATCTGTCCATAGGACAACTATTAGTCGTGCACTGCACAAAGTTGGCGTTTATGGAAGAGTGGCAAGAAGAAAGCCATTGTTAACAGAAAACCATAAGAAGTCCCGTTTGCAGTTTGCCACAAGCCATGTGGGGGACACAGCAAACATGTGGAAGAAGGTGCTCTGGTCAGATGAGACCAAAATGGAACTTTTTGGCCAAAATGCAAAACGCTATGTGTGGCGGAAAACTAACACTGCACATCACTCTGAACACACCATCCCCACTGTCAAATATGGTGGTGGCAGCATCATGCTCTGGGGGTGCTTCTCTTCTGCAGGGACAGGGAAGCTGGTCAGAGTTGATGGGAGGATGGATGGAGCCAAATACAGGGCAATCTTGGAAGAAAACCTCTTGGAGTCTGCAAAAGACTTGAGACTGGGGCGGAGGTTCACCTTCCAGCAGGACAACGACCCTAAACATAAAGCCAGGGCAACAATGGAATGGTTTAAAACAAAACATATCCATGTGTTAGAATGGCCCAGTCAAAGTCCAGATCTAAATCCAATCCAGAATCTGTGGCAAGATCTGAAAACTGCTGTTCACAAACGCTGTCCATCTAATCTGACTGAGCTGGAGCTGTTTTGCAAAGAAGAATGGGCAAGAATTTCAGTCGCTAGATGTGCAAAGCTGGTAGAGACATACCCTAAAAGACTGGCAGCTGTAATTGCAGCAAACGGTGGTTCTACAAAGTATTGACTCAGGGGGCTGAATAATTACGCACACCCCACTTTTCAGTTATTTATTTGTAAAAAAAATGTTTGGAATCATGTATTAATTTCGTTCCACTTCTCACGTGTACACCACTTTGTACTGGTCTTTCAAGTACAAAGTGTACTTGTGTGCAAAGTGTCTTTGCAAGTCACTGTATATAAATGCAAACTAGCTGTAAATGTGCAAAGTTTGCTAATATAGGTACCAAAGCTGATAGTATGAGAGTAAATTTAGAAGAAAAGAAAAAGGTCCATTTAAAGCTTCAGCTTTACATTGGACGATTTCTCCAGTATTGTGGACATGGATTTTTGGTTTGGACCAACTGCTATGAGCTTTGCCAGTTTTGTTTTACAGTCTACAGTAAACCAAGTTCAGTGGGAGAGCACGATGATAACGGTTCCACCAGCTGCTTATAGCAAACATTGTGTGTGTGTGTGTGTGTGTGTGTGTGTGTGTGTGTGTGTGTGTGTGTGTGTGTGTGTGTCCGTCTGTGTGTGTCCGTCTGTGTGTGCAGCTGTATGCATGCACGCGTATAGAGCTAGTGGGCAATTTAATTCAGATTCAGTGGAAATGATAGTCAGGCAAATTGCTGTTTTTCGTCATGCTTTCACAGAGCCGTGGTTCCATTCTCAACTAGGAATGGCATAGAAGAATGTGTGCCAACAGCAGCGTGGCTTCCTCTCCTTCATTCACCTACAGTGTGTACTGGGCTTACAGCAGTGTTTGCCACAGAAACGGGGCTTCAGTGGACAGGAAGGATTACATGCTCAAAGTAAAGCCACAAAGAAATATACACAGGAATATGTGTATTTCAAAATATGTTCATGTCTAAAGAAAACATTGTAAAGGAAAAGATTTTATGCAGATACAGACACATTTCAGTAAAGGTCAAGCCGACCACAATGCATATTTTTAAGCTAATGAATCAAATTAAAAGGGAAAACAATGTGATGTAAGAGTTAAATGAATCTAAAAAGATTTAACTATAAATCTGAAGCTCACCTTGGCTTACTGGTCCTGTTAGCTGACTGAGCTGCAGTGGTATAGCAAGTTGTCCTCTAATTGGAGGGTTTGCAGTTCCATCACAGCTTTTCCATGTGCCAAATTTGAGTTTTTCCCAACTGCAGATCAGCCTGTTGAATGACATCTATGTTGTCATTGTAATGCACTTTGGAACCACTAGAATTAGTTTTTAAGCTCTACAGTCCATTTAACATTACTTAGCTGTTCAGCTCACATTTTGCTCTTCGGTGTCATTGCACTCACAACATTGTTTTTGGCAGCAGCTGTTTTCTAAGGGAAAGCTCAAAAATCTCACTGTACACCATCTGCTCAGCAGCAAAGAACACACACACACACTTAGAAACCAGTTAGACTAACTATATGGAGCAGAAAGCAGCCAAAGAGCGAGATATTTGTCTTCTGAGTTTGTTAAGATGAAAAAAAAATGATATCCCCTGTGTCCCCAACATCCCTCCTCTCTCTTCTCTCACTCTAAAGACAAGAAACTATAACTCTAATCGGCTAATCTGACAATCTGACCAAAGGAGAGAAAAAACACAGTGCCATATGAATCCTGGTGTAAACCAGATCACACATGGGACTTAAAACAAACCCTGTTCTTCTCTGGTATCATAGTTCTCTGCTTTCTACAGCTACAATTGACCCAAACACAAAAATACAAGCCCCCCAGTTCTCAAAATATCCAAGGATTACATTTCCCATTTGTACTTTGTAATACAAACTAAGATACAAATACAATTTCCTTGAGGCAGGCTTGTAAATGTATAATGATAAGGGATTTTCTCTATGATAAAAATACTGGACCTGATATAAACTTGAGCAAACACATGTTCAGCTCCCAGATCACACAGTAACAGATGATACTCATTTCCTTAGTGGCCTTTAAAGCGTTTGAATTCATTTATTTGTCCTTTATTAAAATGAAGCAGCCCACGCCACATCTGAATGACAATGCCTGCACCATGTGTTGGTCCATCTGGCCATGATCCACAGCCATACAGCACCACACTCTGACTTTTTCAAAATGTTTATAAACCATAGGCCTCATCTCACTATATAATATATATATATGCCTATGAGTTTGTCTATATAAGTTTTTCTTATGCAAACCAGTTTGACACATTAATTTAACAAATCAAGTATTGGTTTGTTGAATATGTCTTGGGCACAAAAGAAATTATCTTATTACAATTTGACTGAAACGGGGGGTAAACAGCTCTCTCCAGTGGTTTTGGCAGTGTCACTGAGGATGGGGATTTGGGGTAATTTATTTTGTGGTCCAAGTTCTAAGTGGTCTCATTGATTTATGGCAATGCTAAACAAATCTAGGTAATATGATGGCAAAAAACAAAAAAAAAAACCATAAACCAGACAGCATTTGTGCATGGAGTGGAGCTGTCATCAGGCTCTGTAGATATGGGGAGATTAGATAAGAAGCTAACAGTTGAATGAGCTGTGTCTCACAGCAGTTTAAACAGCAGTGCAACCAAATGTGATTTGCACATTAAATGTGCTCTCATTAATGTGAGTCTATTAGCATGTTGGCCTTTTACAAAGTTATCAGCTTATAAATGGTATGTGTTGCAGATAATAAAAGCTTATCATTGAGAAAGTGACAGTCACCCTATCAGTAGCTGGGGTCAGATATTCTTCTTTAGTTAAGTATTTCTTTTCTCTGATGCCTTTAATTAAACACAGAAAAGAACTGTATGTCAAACACTGGAGTCTTCTAATACCTAATAAGTAACTTCTCTTATTCTAGAAGTAAATTCAGTTCTGCAACCACTTTTTCACACATGCACTTCAACCATTAACCAGGATGTCAACCAGAGCAAGTGTCTGCCATTCTAAATTAACTGGTTCTACATTTGTGACTGGACTTAAGTCAATATAAAATACCACAATTTTGGATGGGTCCAGTTGGGTCCAAGTGATGTCAATTTTGTTGTCAGAGGGTGAACACAAGGGTCTAAACAGATGGCTGCTATTTTTTGTGACTGTGCAGACTCATCTGCAGCACACTACCTTACAGTCATTAACTGCATGTACATCCTTCAGGTTGACTCCAAGTGGACTTGAAAAACAGCCTATTTGCATAATAATAGCAATGCCAACCGGTCTCTGGTGTCCACAGGCTTATGCATCTGTTTCTGCAAGCTAGGCAGTTTTGCTCATCATTTAAGATGTCGTTTAAGCTCGGGATATGCAACACTGTCCAGATGTTTTTTAAGAAACTGTTTAGAATTACTGGATGTCTTAAACTGTGACTGTGTTAAGGCTGACATGTTGTCTACTTGGCTGTTTCGACTGTGATCACAGGACTTGAGAGTGGTGACTTGCAATATGATGACTTCAGCTCTTACATCTCCATGTTTACTGAAGTAATAAATCAGGTTTAGAACTGACACACAGGAAAAAGTGCACACTCACATGAGCTTTGACACCCGTTTGTGTTTGTAGAGAGCTGATGGATTATCCAGTAGCTGATCACAGACGTTGCGTCCACTTTAAGAGACTCACAGTCTCCCACTTTCTGTGACTGGCATGCAAGACCATATATAAATGTGACTGACTTTAGACGCTTTGCGAATTTGTACAGCTGATACTAACTGGGAGCAAGTCACTGGAAAATGAGAGAACTTGCGAATAAGAATGAAGCACAAACAACAGAATCTATCATTTTGTCAGTGTTGAACAGTAATTACATGTATGATCTTATATTGCAATGCATGTGGTGTTTCAAATGCCAGATTTATGCTAAACATCTGGTTAGCATTATAGCATTATAAAAAGCTGTTTTAAATACACAAATTAATAAAAATAACAATAATAATAATTTGTCAACTACATAAAAACTCTTTTTGGATGGTTTTACAGAAGACAGTCATGTTCCACGTTTTCATATTTGTTCTCAATGATACCTGATATACAGTCATTTTTAGAAATTTTGCCACCTAGCAGTACAGATAAATAAAGTTTATTCAGCACGGTACTAAATACAATTTTAGGAAAAAAATTAATGTCTTCATTTGCTTAGGAAATCAGGGAATTTAACCAATACAGAGGTTATTGAGGCACAGGCACTTGTATCCAGTACTCCAACACAAATGTAGAGTAGATGCTTTACAGTAGTGATGCTATTTGTAGACAGCACAGTTTACCATGGAGAGGAAAGCACATCAAAGATCAATAGCGCAGATTAGAAACGCTGGCTATTGCTTCAGTGAATAGTGTTCATTTCTTTTAACAGACAGTTTGTATATTATCACTAGCTCTCTGTGCAGCAGGGGTTAGGCCAAGGGACTAATAACATCACAACGATAAAAAAGAAAGAGAATGCCACAATACAAGTCGCTTCACTCATTTTATGTATTGCCCTTTGGTGACAGTAGACAGCTACAAGGTGCACACGATAGTCTGCACAGCTCTGCCTATGGCCTACAGGCTACCGAGACTATGTGCAGAAAGATCAATGGATGAGTGTGGTGGCGTCAAAAGTTGTGAATGAAATTATTTTGAGAGCAAGTGAGATCAGGAATGAAGGAGAAAACAGAACACTAACACATTTTCACAGATAAAAGCATAAAGACAGAACAGAAGCAATCTTCTTTTGAGAATTTAAGTGGGCAAAACTGAAACCAAGAGCCAATAAGAATAGTTGCACCCTAGGTAGATTTTGCTTGCGTTGAACGCTCCTTCCACTCCAGTATGCTTCAGGTTAAGGCATTTTTTTAAAATCAGAAAATGATAGCATGTCAACAGATTTGAAAGTGGAGGATTAGTTGTTTAATATTGATGTGCTGTATATATGATATGTGAAACACGATAAAGAAGTTAACTGTGAACAAATTCATTTTAACAGCACAATCATTCAGCACATTGATGCGATTTTCCTGTAATTATTTTTGTGTGAATCAAGACAGGTAGAGGTCACATTCTGTTATTTTTGTTATCTGCCTGCCTGATTGTCTGCCTGGGGAAAAATGGCAGGAAACGGCTATCACAAGTTGCTTATCAGAGCTGCATTGAATTGAAATAAACCACAGTGCCACAACCATGCAGACAGACACCCTGCTCCCTGCATGCTTTGATTGTGGCTTGTTTGAAGAAACCTGAAGGGTTACTGCCTTTTACACGTGGCGGCCAAAGAGGAGGTGGGAAAGGTCATTTCCTTTTGATGGCTGGCCCCTGCAGTCGTGCACTCATATGTCACACACACACACACACAAACATCAGAGAGAAGCAGAATAAAATGTGTTCAAACATGGTAACCTTTTGTTCACTGACTGTTAGGCTTTATTGGAGCTGATGATATATATCAGATATGCTGGATCTGTTGGTTTTTATTGGCTTTTCATATAATTCTATAACTGTGTTTGTCTATTTATTTTTACCCAGGCTGAAACATTTGGGTTAATGCAAAAATTTCACATTTCTCACGGTTCATAGTTTTTGTTTGTTAAACGAGTTGCGAAATTGAAAAAGGAAAAAAGATTGTGCATTTGCACCAATCACAGATTTACAGGTTTTCAGGGCAGCTGCGGGTTAGGAGGCAGACCAGGTCATCTACCAATCAGAAGGCCTTTGCTCCAGTGCATCCGCTGGAGTGTGTGTGCGTGTAAGTGTTAGACGTGTTAGCCACAGGAAAAGGCGCATGAATTTGTGTGTGACTGGGTGAATCAAGCATGTAGGAACACTGCTGTATGAGTACCAGTCCACTTTAGCATTAACTATAAATCATAGCTGTGAATATGTGTAGACAATTGGGGATTTTCACTCTTCACCCCTCCTGAACCACCTCCCATGTTAAGATTGGTTTGATAACTATTCTGATTTAAACCGTCAAGCTGTTCACACAACAGGACAGTTGAGATCTGGTGACACAGGATGCCAGCCGACTACACTGACTGGAGTTGTGTTGTGGATTATTATCCTGTTGTTGGAAGAAATTGGCAGCAGTTAAGCAGAAAATGAATTGATGTTGCAGACTGTTGTAGAACGCTGTGGTAACCTTTCGTGTTCAAGTCCTCTTTGATCCCATACAAACTCCCACTTTACCACCAGAAGTCCTGGATTATCTTTTTCCCTCTCCCAAATCCTTAACAAATGAATCCAACATTGTTTCTGTTCTTCCAGGTATCACAATGTTCCTCTGTCCAGTGTCTCTCGTCTTTTGTCCTTCATCATTTTTCACTTTTATTGGACAGGCTCAGATATGGCCTTTTCTTTATGGCTCTGCTGACACTGAGAAGAGTTTTACCATTTAATGAAACTGGCAGTTGTTCCTCAAACTACACACCCTGACGTTCTTGTTGTGCACTGGGGTCTGCCGCTGTTCTTTTTCTTCTGGTTTGATCCAGTTTCTGCTGTTCTGGGTGGGAACAGTTGATACAGTTGGAAAAATGGTTTTCTAATATTGTAAATGTATGTAAAGGTAGCACAAAGTGAACAAAGAGTGAAAGAGTGAAGCCTTTGTAGGTCTGCGTAGATATTATTAAAATTTTGTCATTTTAAATAAACACAAATGTACTGGAAGTCAATAAAATAATGAAGTTTTTTAGTGACCCCCAAATTATGAACTATTGTGAAACAGAAAGAGAAAAAAACAAAGAGATTCCACTGACCACATGCAGTATCATAAGTGGAATTTCCTGTGTAGCTAAATGGCTAAATCTGTAGTACATAGAGAAAATAAACCCCCAGAAGGACAGAAAACAGAAGTAACGTGTTTAGCCTTCACTTATTTCATCTCTAAAATGTGTAATATAAATGTTATTTGACTACACACGCCTAACTACAACAATATCTACACATTAGAAAAGTTAAGCAGTAAATTTCTATTCAAATGAAGCTGTTGATAAGTGTCTTTTCCCACTGAAGACAAACCCACTTGTTGGACCTTCAGTCACCAGGTAACGGCTAATTTGTTATTCATGAAAAGCCACTTGTATAAAGCTGCCCTCAGCTGCTGCTGCTGCAGCTAAATTGGCCAATTACATTAATGGAAGACCATCTCTTTGTTCGCAGCAGCCATATCGGCTGTGGTGGAGGTGATGGCGGTGGGACTATGTGGGAGGTATGAAAGTAAAGAAAACAAATGTGACGTCCACACGCAGAGACACACATAGCAATTTTATTGATGTCTGTGTTGGAAGGAGGCCTCCATTATAGCTTCAGAAGGGTCTAAGATTGGACCAAATTACTGTTCATATGTTTGAAGTGTTCTGGTAGCGACGGTAGTTTGGGGGGACGCTGGGGCTTTGGATGAAGTGCAAAATGTCAGTGAAGCAGCTGGAGAGGGCTAATGAGGGTAGGGGTTGCTATCTCCATCAGTGCTTCTCTGGCCTGATTCGGGTAAAACTTGGAGGAAATCATCTGGAATTAAAAACCGCAGCACTCTCTGGGCCCACCCCACATCTCCCTCTGCACGTTTATTTTTCCACCTCCATTACATTTCTCCCATTTTGTTTTCCCTTTTGGTTTGAAGGAGCTATATTTTCCCTCTAACCCTGTGTCCTGCTGTCCGACTATTCCCTGTTCCTGCTACCAAAGAGTATTTTGCAGTTATTAACATAGTAATGATTTCAGAGGAGCTGACCACTGAGGCGGCTGACCACTGGTTTTTAGTTATGGTCGAGGGGACGTGAAAGCTACCTGCTGGGCCTTCGAGTGAAGAATGATGTAGTTCAGGCTCCACGATGAGACCTATAGTTCATGTGTGAGCACATGGAAGAAGAGGCTGATGAAAATGCTAATATTTTTGTTTAGGGGAGCATTTCATGTTAAAAGGTTGTTTCAGATTCTTTGTCTTTCTACACAAAGGCGGAAACACAGAAAAAATGCTCAAAGGTGACACGACAGGCACTTTATAGAGCCTATATCACTTTCTCATCTATTTATTAGTGTTCCTGAATGTGACCTTCTTGTCTTTTCTGGACAGTGGTTGCCTAATAATAATTTAAAAAACTGACAGTAAGTTTTTCTCTATATACATGAAACCGATCAGATACTGAAAACTGCAACTGATGCATTTTTTTTAATGTTTATAAAAAAATGAAGCTCATATAGTGCAAAGAACAAAGCTTGTGAAAGGGTGAAAGGGGCTTAAATTATAGTCAGTGAGACTACAAATGCAATGTACTATACCATACCTGCTGTTTAGTCATAGTTGGCAGCATCAGCATGATGTTTTTACAGACTTGGTTTAGAATGAAATCTTATGTCATTTTTCTGTTCTGTGCTTTGTGAAAACAGACTGACTTGCAGATCATGCAGCCATTTAACCCCAACCTCAGTACAAAGGACCTGACATTATTTGCCAATCCTCACTGCTTGACCTACAAATGTATTCTGACATTTTGATTGTGATTGCTGTGTCAGAGCTACACCCTTATCGAGCATGTAATACATGGTACATGTGTCAGATGACAGGAAGATTTTAATTTGCTGTTGCTATCTTCCACCTGTCCTTCATTTCTAAATAAAGAGATTGCAATTCCAGTGTTGCTTCCCCACACTTGTCATGATGCTCATATCAATATTCCCAGCTCATATTGTCTTATTATTATCCAAGCACTATGGAGGTGGTGCATATCCAAGACTCTAGTTTTATAGCTATTACAGCAAAGCAGGTTAAATCCAATTAAAGCAATGAAATCAAATTTAGCTGGCTACATCTGGATATGCTAATTTCTAACTGTTTGCTGCTAAATCGAATTTTTTCCCAAAGGCCATTTCTTTGACATGCCTGTAGCGTGTTACCGTACATTTCCCCAGCAAGTCCCCAAGGATATATTTGCAGCAAGTAATTTGGCAGAGCTATGGGTTTTTATTGGCTAAATTTCAATTAAATACAATTACAACCTGTTTTTTGTAATTGAATGACACAAACAGCAGCCTTGTGAATATCACAGCGTGGACTCACATATGGCAGCAGGGTTTGTGTAATAGCTTTGTTGCATTTGCTTACATACAATACATGAAAAGAGAGTATATATGTGTTTTTTCTTAGCAAGCAGTATCACTGTGACACTTCATTTTCCACATACTTATTTTGTCAACATAGACATCCACTGCATAAACACAATTACAGGAAGCGTATAAATGTCGTTATTCATCTGAACACAACAAATCAGAAAGAAAGATGTAAGCTTGGGAAGATTTCATCAGCCTGAGGTCTGCTGCAGGCCTCAGTCACAATCCACCCCCCTTCAAGAGAGACTGACAGAAGAGGTGAAGAACAGGCCATATAAGAATGAAATTTTAATGCTTCCTGTCTTGGTCACTGGCTCTACAAGGTCATCTGCTCGCGTTTCATTGTTGGAAACAGCCCATTGACTGGGGCAATTGAAACTGAAGAGATTTCCACTTTGCCCTCACACAAATTAAACCAAGGAAGCCACGACTCTTTGCTGCGTGACTTTGGTACACATTGTTACCTGCAGGAATGAAAGGGACAAAAGGGATGGACACACAGAAAGAGAAGGAAACATTAAAGAGCTTTAATTCTTTTTATTTGCTTCTGTGTGCCTGCAACATGGCCGACATGCACAGGTTGTGATGTGTGCAGGCATTCTGTGTGTGTTTGGATTTATGTGAGTGGTCTCCCCCATGTTGAAGGACAGACTGAATCAATACTAATAAGTAATCAATGATGTATGAAGGCTGGACAGAAGGCAGTTCTTGAGGTCCCCCTGGTTCCGTCTGCTGTACAATGAAAACAGACACAGCAACAGAGTACACTGTATACTTTCACTAAAGCACTCAAAGCAGCATAGAGAGTGTAGCACTGTTAGACACACTTGGATAAATGCAGCACAACCTTTTCTAACAATATGTTTTATAAAACCCCTTTTCTGTCTTGCATTTAGTTTGCAGTTATGCAAAACAATTTGTGATAGACAATTCAGTCCAGAATAAACGCCAGTGGTCTGAGTTTTTAAACAAAAAAAGAGTAGAGGAGGAAGAGAGAAGTGAGCTGGTTTGGAGGACAAGGACAAAGCCTGCTCTAACTCTCGCCTCTTCTTTGAGACAATGTTTTCCCTGTCGTCTAAGTCAAGGAAAGAATTACTTATCATGTAACCTAATCCTAAAAGAAGTGACAAACATAAGATCCAGAAACAATCTACCTTACAGTGCTGCTTACAATATGTTTGCCATTTCTGTATGAAAACATTAAAGATGTATAAAAAGTACTAAAAACACCGATTTTTTATACATCAAAGAGCTGATTCTGCTTTGAGGGGATAATTAAAATAGTAAATGTGTTGGTTTTGTCATTTTATTCAAATCTTCTAAACAATATACAGTACAGTCATTTAGGAGAAAAAAAGAGAAAGAAAAAAATTTCTAAACATTTTGTATAAATATTTTATATTTGCATAAACTTTATCTCAGTTCAATGAAGATTTGTGCTTTCTTTATTTTACTTATTTAGAAGGGGACAGCGAATCCTAATGAACATCAGTAATAATTGTTTAAGATGCAAACTTGAGAGATTAAAGCAAAATTGCTATTTTATATCTGTACTAGCAGGTCACATAAAACTTTACAACATACAAATGTTTATACTATGTGCAGCTTCATTTAGCTGGCTCACATGCAGCCTTGAGGACAGGTGGCAGTAGATCTCATGAACTGCTTTTCTAATTCCATCAAACACACAGATGGATTTCTGGATTGTCGCCTTGTGTCGGTGTAGCTCTGTCTAATAGAAATTGTTGTACAGCTATATTAAATGACAACTGAGGGTATTTATTATTTGAGGACCATATTTATTTGCATACACAATTTTTCCCACCTCAACAAAGGTGCTTTTGTTGTACATACACTGTTCCTTGATCTCAGCCAGCTTGTGTCAGTTTCATTTTGGTCGAAGTTCACCAAACAAGTTGAGGATCGGGGATCAGACCATTAGTCTAATGTTAGGGGTCACTGTGACATTAAAAAGAAAAAAACATGACTATCGGTAGGAAATCCACAGCAGGTCTTTTATCATGTCTCCAGCAGATGGCCCCGCCCCTCTCTGAGCCTGGTTCTGTTGGAGGTTTCTTCCTGTTAAAAGGGAGTTTTTCCTTCCCACTGTCACCAAAGCGCTTGCTCATAGGTGGTCACATGATTGTTGGGTTTGTTGGGTTGGGCTACCTTACAATATAAAGCGCCTTGAAGCAACCGTTGTTGTGATTTGGTGCTGTATAAATAAAACTGAACTGAATAGAATTGGGGCAGTTCAAAAGACTATTGCCATATTGTTATTCGTACATCGACCCTGATCTACCTTGTGTCAGCTTTCATGCTCTTTAATGCTACTTGACTTGACCCCGCGAGCTGTCACTTGAATGTTAATGTAAATTTTTTTGTTTGTTTGTTTGTTTTTTGTTACGTTTTTTTTTGGCACTAACACTTTCACCGGTGCAGCAAACCCTCCATCTACACCTGGCTCTGAATCCATACCAAATACTAATCACTTGTTTGTAATGCTTGTCGTTTCATTTTCCACCTAATTTCACTGAAATCTGCTGATTTCTGAGGCATCACGCTGACCATCAAATAGACGGGTACCAAAATCATAATGACGCCGGCAGGGGCGACAACAATAGAGATGTGTGCTGTGCTTCTTTTCCAATAGCACTATGCTCTCCAGTTACAAAATAATAATAATTTAGTATTAATTTCTGTGTGTTGTATATTAAACAGACTGATTAGAGTCCAGCAACAAAAAGCAGCAGCGTCTCGTTTTAATATTCTGAATTTGTTTTATTTGACTCTTCAGTGTAAAGCAGCCTTTCAAATGCACATCAGAGCTAGATCTGAGGTGTAGACATGAGGCAATAATAACATCCACCAACACGAAACTGGGCTGTAAACAGCAGGGGTTTGATGTGAGGAGTCAGACGAACATTTCAGATTAGAAAAACGTGTCTTAACACCAGCCTGCCTCTTTAAATGAGGATGCCCTCATCTCAGAGTTATTAAATATTTGGGAAAAAAGCGACAGACCTACAAAAGGAGGCTGGGGGGGGGCCTTTTACCCATCATTTTTAATGACTCACAAGCTTAGACTTTGAAAGTTGTTACTGATCGAAAAATTCATTTAGATGAAAAGATGAAAGAGAGGTGTCTAACATGAAAAAAACAATGCTTTTCATTTTCATTTTCTCACTATTTACTGCCCACATTTCTACCTCATCCCAATTTAAGTGAAGACTGGCTATATTTTGGTCAGCTCAGCCATTTAAAGACAAACAGTAGGAAAAATTTAGAACGTGACAAGGTAACAAATGTGAGACCTTTTTTTAAGTTTATAATCACATCTGTGGCCTTTGGTGGCTCCAAGCTCTTCAGTTTTCCACATTTCCAGACCAATGACACTCGAAAGCTTGCTTTGACTCCCACATAATTAACACATTTTTAGCACACCAGCCTTCAACATTCCAAACCATTTCAGGCAGTATGCCCGTGCAATATTCGAGAGACATGAGCGGGGGTGGTGGGGGGGGAGAAGAGCTTTGTGAGACAGCTCTCTGATGTTGCTGCAGAGTGTTTTTGTGGAGCTTTATTAGATTTAGTTGGAGTGTACCGACTGTGTAAAAATGGGCTGCTTGATGAGCTCGGCACCGATGCCGCCTTCCTCAACAAGCATGACGTACGCCTCATTTTGGAACTCTCAATCTGTCTCAACTATCACCTGCTCAGACACAAATAGACACAAACTCACTTTACCTGTTTTGTCTTGTTTTGTTTGTCTGACATTTGTTTCATTAGATCTTGTGTAATCTGAATTTTTCCTCTTCTAACATTCTGAACAATTAGCAGAGAGAAAGTGAATTTGATCTGTGGCAGAAAATTGAAATTAGGAAACACAGTCCCCTGCTTTTATAATAGGACAGCCAGAACTGAGTTTCCTGATGTGATCAAAAGACAGAATTTCTTAGGCAGGATTTCACGTGTGTTGACATGGACACACAGACATCTTGAATAGAAACCATTTTTGTTGGGTGTTTCAGTTTGAGCCCACAAGGTTTTTAAGGAAGGAAGTCCCAAAGACAGATGCACCACTTGACATATTATGCTTTTGATATTCATTCTAGTGGTGGAGATGCATATGAAACATAACAAAATGTTCAACATAATGAGATTGTATGAATAAGTAAACCCTCAGGATGCTTTAAAGATTTGGTATACAGTTGTCTCCATGAGCACAGCAGCCTGGCACACCTACTGCTGAAAGAAAGAGAGGATGAACTGAGTGCCAGTTTAAGACGAATAAAGAGTGTTTTTCAGATGTGAATGATGTAAAGCTAACCTATAAGAACAAATTAAGAATATAAACATGGATCTGGAAATGCAAATCAACAAACACAAGCATAAATAAAGAAGCCCTACACTCTGTGTTTACATTGCTGTGTAACACTACAAGACAATTTGTAGTTAATCTAACTGTGAACTCTTAAAAAAATAGATTCAGAGTGAAGTGAAAGCATTTAGAGTGGAAAAGATTTGTCCAAGTCATTACAAAATGTTGATTGTTGAGTCTTTGCCTTACCTGATGCTATATACATAAAACTGAATTGATTGAATTAAAAGTTAAAATGACTACGTGGAACATTCAGTTTGAGTAAGATGAGATGCAGCAGTGCTGCTCTCTGTGGGTAACCATTGTTTTTCATTGAGGCCTGAAAAGGACTCACGTGCACTCACGGTGAGGTGTTAGCTTACGTTGTGTTCATGCTAGCAGCACGCATCGAAAAACCTGCTGATTTTACTCTTGTAAAATGACTGGTTGCAGGGGGAAAAGAAAAAGGAGCTGGGGGTGTTATGAAAAACCTAAATGCATCTTTTAATTAAATCCCGGGAGTACTGAAATGCTCAGAGGGTGAGTGGAGCCTTTGTTTCCTCCCTGTTCCTAAAACTAGAGCAATGAACTCTGGGATGTGGTCATGTTAGAGTCTGTGTAGTAAATTCAGAGCCACACTTCGCAGCCCATCGTATTTCTGTCTCGCTTTGCCCTCTGCGTTGTGCTCTTCCTCTTTTCTCTTGTGTTCTCTGCTGTCATTCTCCCTCCTCCCTCCTCCTGTCGCTTCCATCCCCTGCACGTCCCCTTTGTTGTTTGCTCCTCTGCTCTGTCTCATGTCCCAATCCATCGTAGAACAACAAGTCAAAGTGCCTCTTTGCATTCTCTTCTTCTTTGTTTTTTCTTGTCTTCCTCTTTCCCTCACTGTTTCCCCTTCCCCCTCGCTTTACCCTTTCTCTTTCCTTGCCAGTTCAGGCCTAATTAGGGAGATTCCTCTCTGATCAATAAACTATTCCCATGTGAGCAAAAAAGGCAACAGCCCAGAATGACAGCATGTGTGTGTCTCAGAGGGCAAACATGCACATAGAATGATGTGTTAAAGGTTACACATCTTCTTTCTTGGCAAACAGATATTATATGCATGCACACTCACATATTTAATGACTAAAATCTTGCATTTTTGCCACACCCTCTCAGAAAATTAAGTTCGATATTGTTAGATTTGAAGTAAAGTTATTTGCCACTGGGGCAGTACCTTCTGCACTACTACTTTTGTATGTATCCCATTCATTTGAGTACATTAAATACATTGAGTACACCTACACCTAGGTTGTTAATAAATTATTAAGAACACTTTTTTCCATTCAGATTTGGATTCAGATGTGGACCCTGCTAGTGAACTTATGACTTTGCCTTTCTTATATCTACTAGGTACGGGGTCAGGAAAGGCTGGTATAATCCAGAAATATGAACCTTTTATTGCTTGGGAATATACATGTACCATGCCCGAGAAAAAGGATAGTTGTTACAACATCCCATATTTAGCACTATGGGCTACATTTATTTGGATTCTACCTGTATTTTTGTTGCATGCCTAAATCTGGGTATGTAAAATTTTGTCCCGAGGCTTCAACATTTTCTGATCTTAGCCTTTGCTTATTGAACTTTATTAGAGCACCTGAGAGAGGAACAATTACCCAATAATGATGCAGCTGTGACATGAAGCATGGTGACATTTAGCCTAATGATCCATCTACTGGTTCTAGCAGAACTGAACTTCCTACCTTATCCTGGCTCAGAGGAATTTATGTCCAGAAGCTTGGGAGCTGAATCCTGAAAATCAATTTCACATTTTATTCAGGTATGTATATATGGTTCAGTCTTGTGTAGCTTCAGTTCGCGCTGTCCCAAAACAAAGCCTGCCTCTCTCATTATATCAATAATTAGCAATACATTTTTGCTAATTTCCCCTTTTAAAGCTGACAAGGGCAGAATCAGCCTCAAGGTCACCACAGAGGCAGTATATTAAAATTTAATCGCACTCATGCACTGATTTAAAACAAGCAGCGAGGGGAATTAAGCAGCTAAGGAAAATCATAAAAGCTAGGCTGTATCTAATGCGTCAGGAGTGAATGATGTGAACGTGTTTACGTGCCACTGATGTGAGAGCAGAGGGCCCAGGGCCACAGAGGGCCATCTGGGACTCGTAATTTGACAGCTACACTCAGCCATGTGGCCACAGGCACATTGCCTTTGCTGCTTTCAGTGAATGCTTATGTGTGTGTGTGTGAGTTATGTGCAACTCTTGTCTGTGTTCATAGAAATTCCTCATAATTTTACTGGGAAACAACAGCCAATTAAAATAACTGCAATCTGTATGCATAAGCCTCAGCCAATTTATCCAGGGAACCTTGTGAAAGTACAAGGATTCAGTATGGACTGTGTCTGGGTTTGGCTGTGAGTAAGCATTAGCTTTGCATAGCATTTGGGGAGAAAGTCGAACAAAGCTGGGAAAAAAAGTAGCCACTGTACACAGACTCCAGAGATCTGCAGTCCCAAACGACTCATTAACTATTCCGGCAGTAGAATAAATTTAGCTCGTGCAATTAGTGAGCAGGGTGAAATACATATTTAGTTATTTAGCATCACATTTTACAACTAGACTCTTGAATATCATGCTTTTCTGCTTTTTTATAAATTGTATTTGATTGACTCCAGATATGGGTTCACATCACCTTATCCAATATGAGCAAGTTTTGGCTGAGTATGCACTACAGTGATTGTCACAATTATGATAATAGAAAGGATAATTGAGAATGTTTTTGTGCTTTTATCATCATCACCTGAAACACCTGTATATGTTACCTTGGTGCGTGTGTGTGTGTGTACTGTTACCTCTATGCCCGGGTTTCTTTGGCCTGATTACTACGGTGCCTGAAGGGTGTGAAGTATTGTTTATGTTATTTACGAGCTTCATTTAATTGGGCTGAGAGTAGTGAGGCTCAGTCAGAGGCGTGCTCCTGTTGGTTTAAGCACAGTCTGTTCTGCAGGCTATGAGCAAAGCTGTAATTAATGGAATTTATTTCAGTGTGTGTTGCATGTGGATTAGATAATAATAGTTCACAAGGACTAGATGACTGCCATCTTTCCTCCTTTCTTTGCAGCTCATTTTACACAGATACTGCACACTGCAGGAAGTTATTTACGCGCTCTTGCTTGATGATTCCATGTGTGGATATCTCTATTAAAGAGAGACTCGTGCGCAAGGCCTTACCTTGGCTACATATACGTGCCCTGAATCAATAGCAATGAATGAATAAATACAAGTATCTCAGTTAATTTAGACCTTTTATCAGAGCGATGGACTCATTCCACATTCTCACCGTGGCTTGTGGCACAGGGGAAATTAGTATTATACAGCACTGAAAGTCAGTAGCATGAAACCAATATCTTAGTAACTGGAATAACTCAGAACGTATGAATTGTTTTCTCAGGGAAATGACGTTCAGTAACCATATGCTTGCAGTGTAAGAAGTGGTCAGTTAATTATTTAATTGACTACCATACATTAATCGTCGCTGAATCATGTTTTTGTGTTTTTTGTTTTTTGGTAAATGCAGCTTTTCCAGAAACTGTCAGAGATTTATTGCGCTATTTTAGGTCATATTAGTGTGGATAATAAGATGAATATACTGACACTAAATGGCCAAGTCCTTTGACAGGTGGTGTAATGAAGGCGATTTCTATCATTTCATCATTTATATTATTCTGTCTGTCTCTTTAAGGATTCAACTTGGTAAATAATTCACCTCTATAGCATGTACATATAAGAAAAGGCAGGTTGGAGTGAGGTCACATTATGATAACTTTTGTTGCACTTAGTGAGGTAACTAACTGACAAGATGACCTCGTGATCAACGGATGATAAAACTGATGATATTTGAATTCATTAATAATATCTGAGAACTGGACCAAGAACTTCCACAGCATGTCTTTTATCCTGTTTTCCTTCTCTCACCCCAACCGGTTGCAGCAGATGGCCCCGCCCCTCCCTGAGCCTGGTTCTGCCGGAGGTTTCTTCGTGTTAAAAGGGAGTTTTTCCTTCCCACTGTCACCAAAGCGCTTGCTCATAGGCGGCCATATGGTTGTTGGGTTCGTCTCTGTATGTATTGTTGTAGGGTCTACCTTACAATATAAAGCACCTTGAGGTGACTGTTGTTGTGATTTGGCGCTGTAAAAAATAAAATTGAGTTGAATTGAATTGAACTATTTGTGTAGGTTGTGCACCCCGACATTTAAAAGCTGCAAATGGATGCATCTCTCATTGGACTCCTTCCTAAAGACAATAACCTGCATAGGTGTTCTGTTCTCCTGCACCCAATGCACACATAGCAATATAACGGCCAACCAAGTATTAAACTGATTGTTAAAATAATTTTGTTTTTGGAAAATGTAAATAGTTCTAACAAATAAACAGAATTTCACAGGCCTAGGTAAATCAGGATGTGAAGCATCCTATTATGGATCTGTACTTCAAATTAATGAATGTTAGTAGTAACGACTGCTTCAACTAATTAAGTAATCTGTTATGATGCTTAATCACTAAAGCTCATTTACTACTTAATGCTCCTGTAGCTGTGTTTCCACACAAAGTCCAGATCATAACTGATCTCAGAACAGTGAACACTGAGCCAGCGGCAACTTTTCTCACTAGCTGCTCTCCTGTACTGTGAACAAACAGAGATTTATCCACAATATGCATGCACAAACCACCGGGAAAAGCTGCTGACCTCTCAGCCTGGAGCGCAGACGCATAAAATGCAGAGAGCTACAGTTTTGTATGAGTACAACACAAACTGAGCTTTTAGCGACAATAGTCATCTGCGACTGCAAGACGGCAGTAATTTAAAGGATGGATGTAAACAGGCGACATGCTTCATGACAGCGCTGTCTGAGATGAAAGAGAAGCGCGATGGCTTTACTTTGGTGTGTTTTAACTTATGGCTCTTTTTTGCAAGTGCTGCTTGTCTTGTTTGTCCTGATAGAACAACACTGCTTGAAAAGCATATAATCTATATTGTAAAAAACCTTAATTCATGAAAGTTGCAGCTTTCTTGTGCTGGTTCACTCTGCTCTCTGGTGTAAATTGGTGCTGAAGGTATTTTCAGCACCAATTTACACCAATTTAGAGACTATATGTTGAGCTGAGTTCACTTAGGCCTCAGTTAGATACTTTGGTGGGAGCCAAAGAAACAAATATTGTGCTTAAAATGATATGTCAGTATGTGTGCTATAGTCGTCCTACAGCATCAAGCTATGAAGGTTTTACATTAGTAGTCATTTTCAGCATCGCTCATCTAGCATTACATTTAATCACATACTGTTCTTCTGATGTTTTTCTCCACCATGTCCACAACCTGTGATCAGCTCTGTTATTCTGTAAGTGATATTTGATTAAAAAATGTTTGTATTTAGACTCCAGAAATAGTGAAATTGTATATAAGGACAGCATCACACAACTCTGTGAAGAGAAAAAAGTGTAACACCAATAGGTTTTCTGAGAATGTCTTCATGAACGTTGGTAACAACATCTTTGACTGAAAAGGGGAGTTTCACTCGTCCGGCCCACTAAAGATCAAAGCTAGCTTCTGTGGTTTAGACCTAATGCCCTAAAACACTGATTTTTGCATTGCATTCTTAGAGGGTGTTTTTATTTATGAATTATTGTTAAGAAAATAGCATTTAACATCTCTCTCAAACATACCCTTTATTATTTTTATTTATACAGTGAGCCAAGCAAAGCCACTATCTACGTATATTATATCCATCTGCTGGCAAGCTGCCCTCCTCCACTGTCCTCGATTCTTCTTTTGCTTATTCAGACACACAAAGACGAATGTTTCCTGCTTTGTTTTTAAATGATTGACTATATATAAACATTTTGTGACCTCTCACATTTATCTTGTGGCCCTTTGGTGTGTGCAAACCCCTCACTCCCCAGGTTGGATTCCTCAATCCAAACTAAATCCCATCCATTGTATTCCTGGAGCTTTATCACTTGTAACTTAACAGAGGAATGAAATCATTGTTTGCAATGTGAGATGCCACATGTAACAGACTGGTGCGTTTGCTCACCCAGCCTTGTTTTGGATATCAAAATAGAGAATAGCTCAGGAGATGCAGCCAGTCATTTCCTAATGAGCTGCTGGCAGGCTGGGACTGCTTTGCCCGTCCAAAATGAAAACACTGCCAGATAATTGGCCAATTTCATAACTGGGATGCTTTTTCTGGCTTAAGCTTCTGCGAATTAACGAGCTGACCATCACAATATCACGGGTCAGTTCAAATGAAAACAAAAAGACTGAAAGTGATGACACTACATGAAGCTAATGATGCCTGCCATTAGCAGGGAGAACTTTTCATTGTCACAGTGAGCTCCGACATGAGCTATGCAGTCTGCTTTGATTGCATCAAGAGTCAGCTGGCATTTAGTGAGAGAGACAGTTAGACTGACTAATATCTGTTAAATATATTTATATTTAAATACATGCAATGCTTTAGATGGGGTATTTGGCATGCAGACTGGAGCTCAAGGCTAACAACCAGTTATAAGTTTCTCCTATTGACCCTTCTACTGCGCATAATCAGCATAAACAAAAATATTAAATAGTTTGAACTAAACTGACTTGGAAAATGTTGTTGGGGCGGTCATGGCTCAAGAGTTGGCAGTTTGTCTTGTAATCGGAAGGTTGCTGGTTCGAGCCCCGGCTCAGAGAGTCTTGGTAGTTGTGTCCTTGGGCAAGACACTTCACCCGCTGCCTACTGGTGGTGGTCAGAGGGCCCGGTGGCGCCAGTGTCTGGCAGCCTCGCCTCTGTCAGTGCGCCCCAGGGCAGCTGTTAAAAGTTACAAATAATATGAATCCAAAGAATGAGATAAACTGTCTAGTGGTTATTTTCATACTCTCACTGTGTCTGTTGAAGCTGGTGACTAATCTTTTTTTCAAATGAGTCGTGGCTCTGACATCAATCAATGAGTTGCTGCAATGAAAGAAACTGTTCAGTCTTGAGATGTGACACCATGTTTCACAGTGACACTGATCTGTAATGTTTCTCATTGCTCTGTTTGGTTAAGGAATCCATTTCTGAGTTCAGATTGGACTTTTTTTTCCTTCATGACTGTGATAATCAAAGTTTGTCTGCAACTCCTAATAGGTGAACAACTTTTAGAGTTAGTCTAGGACAGGTATTAACATGTGAACTATTTTTTACATTTGATTTACAAGGCTACTTCTACTATTTGGAATCAGTGCCACTGGTATGAAAAGGTAGTGGGGATATAACATCCAGTTGGTATAAAGAACACAAAGTCAAAGTGTCTGTGTATAGCACTCATATACTTTATTGGATGCTGCTAAGCTTACCGGCATCTGAATCTAAATATGGTCACTCCTGGCTTCAAAATTCAGTTACATTCAATTCAGTTGTATTTAAATTGCACCAAATCACAGCAACAGTCACCTCAAGGTGCTTAATATTGTAAGGTGAAGACCCTACAATAATACAGAAAATGACCCCCTTTGTGTAAGCACTTTGGCAACAATGGGAAGGAAAAACTTCCTTTTCACAGGAAGAAATCTCCAGCAGAACCAGTTTCAGGGAGGGGTGGCCATCTGCCACAACCGGTTGGGGGTGAAGGGAGGGAGACAAGACAAAAGGCATGCTGTGGAAGAGAGCCAGAGATTAGTAATAAGTCATAATTAAATGCAGAGTGGTGTATAAACACATGGTGAGTGAACAGGGGTGAGAGAAGGAGAAATGCTCAATGCATTATGGGAATCCCCCGACAGCCTTGAGTCTATTGCAGCATAACTAAGGGTGGATTCAGGGTCACCTGACCCAGCGTTTACTATAAACTTTGTCAAAGAGGGGAAGTTTTAAGCCTAATCTTAAAAGTAGAGGGTGTCTGTCTGTCTGTCCAAATCCAAGCTTAGAGCTGGTTCCACAGAAGAAGGGCCTGGAAGCTGAAGGCTCTGCCTGTCATTCTACTAGTCCAGTCTAGAAGTAATAAATGCATGAACTAGTTTTTCAGCGTCACTCTGAGACAGGATATTTCTAATTTTAGAGATATTGCATGGATAGAAGAACACAGTCCTACATATTTGTTTAATGCGTGCATTGAAGGACATATCCTGCTCAAAAATGACTCCAACTGCATAACAGTGAAAATGTATGCTACGTCTTTTAATGATACTGGCTAAAGGAAGCATGTATAATGTAAACAGAACTGGTCCACACACTACCAGCTAACACTGTGTCTTCAAAATGCTAGAAAACTTTTAAGTACAGAAACCAATACTAATACTTTTATCTTAATCTTTTATAAACATGTGACATTTCTGTCTGTTTGCAAATCCAACTTTTGCCCTGAATCTTTTTGCACTCTCAGGAAGGTCATACCTAAACTAGTGACCAACTATTGTTTTGTTTGTTTGTTTTTAAAAGGAAATCAAAGGAAATTGAAAAACTTTAATCTAGCATAAAATATTCATGAAGCATATGGTGTAAATGTATATAGAGAGTGCGATGAACCCTATCTGCCCTCTTGAACACAGGCTGGATAGGTGCTTACTGTCATGACAGCATAGTCACAGAACTGAGGAAGAGGTAATGGAGTCGAAATAATGTCCAACAACAGTTGCATGAACAGCTGTAAGGTTGATTCATATCAGCTGTTGCATTTATTGAAGAGGCCGTTCTAAACAACTTCAAATGTGCTAAGCAACACCAGCTTTGAACTCCTTCCCCCAGACTGCCCACCTTTGCTCTTTGGCCTGTCCAGCTGGTCCAAAGCTCAGGCTAACAGGTGAGCAGGGCACTCACTGCTCCAACGACCCATTACACACAGTCTGTTTAACAACTGCCAATAGCTCATTACCTGCATGGGCTCTTTCACAGGCATACAGTTTTAACATAAGCTGCTGACTCAGTGCTGCTGTGCATGGTGGGCGTGAGGACAGTTGCTCACAAATGTTTAATGTTTTTTTCCTAAATAACCAAATACATTTTAAACAAAGCTGAATAGTTTGCAATCATTTTCCCAGAGGGACTCTGTCAGAAGATGAAGGCAACACTAACTGTTAAAATTAAACCTCCCCCTATTCCCTCTGAAACATTATTCCCCCTCATGGTCCAGCCTTGGATACCATCCCCCAGTGGCCCTCATTCACTCAAACTTCAAACCAACTGTCTCCCTCAGAGTGATGGGCAGGGGGGGCTATTGTTTTGTGATCAGCCAGAAAGTCAACACACAAGAGGATAGTCTGCTTTTGCAAGACACAATCACCAGCACATTATGGCTGAATGTTGTTCCTGGGGTCGCTGCATGTCCCTGGTCGTGCAGGAGGTATCATAAATAAAGAGAGATCCAGGAGAGTGAAAGAAAACAATGAGCCCCCAACCCCCTCCACCACCTTCCCTTGCTTCCAGCACTGTCTCTTCTCCCTATCAGCCACAGGCACATTGTATGTCAGAGGGCAGGGTGGGGAGAAACTGAAGCCAAGAGCAAGTAAGTAAGGCTAGGAGTGGAAACCTGGATCTCTGTAAGCCTGGTGAGTCCTGTCCTGGTCATTGTTGTCATCATTAGAGACAAAGAGACAGGAGACAAAGGCAGGATGAAAGAAATGGGGTCTGGCAGTGGTATATATATAAACGTAAATAATGAAAATAAGATTTTGTGTGTAATTCTTCTTGCGCTTTCTGCGTCAATCATGAAAGTCATAAATCCAGGTTGGGTTGGTTTAGCTGTGATAGCTCTGCTGCACGGGGACACAGGTAATCCAGCAATAATTTTCAGCGAACAAGGGATTGTGATTTCTCCCCCCGTTAGGGAAAGAGAAAGCCGAAATCATCTGTGAAGGGCTTTCTTCTAGTGCAGCGCTGCCTAGCCTACAGCCAAGCAATGTCCTTGCTTTCACAGGGATAAAGCCGTCTCTGACAATGATGGGAAAAAAGAATTGCTGATGGAGAAGAAAGAGGCTGAAGTGAAGCAGTGATGAAAGGGATAAGGCTGAATTCGTGTGTGTGTAGGTGTGTGTGTGCGACAGCTGAATAGTTGCACCTTTGTGTCTTTTGTGCGTCTTAATATGTCGCTGTGTTTCCATTGACACAGCTACATTTTTTAAATGTAATGACCTTAATTAATACTTTATATTTAAGGTTAAGTTCTGAATCAGTGGAGGTTTTCTAGCACAGCACTTATGTATGTTTTTGCTGTAACTTCTAATTCATATGTCTTAGTCTACCCTCTTACATATATTTCTTTTTTTCCTTTTATGAAATACTGTGAAAAACCTATTAGAAAATTTCACATAGAGACACAGCTTCCATCCTCACACTCGTCAGCATACTATTTGGCCACAGAAGCTGAAGGTCAGAATTCTTCATGGTTTAAAAAAGGTGAAATCTTTTGACTTCCCAAATTGGACTGGGAAATTACACGTGTGCTGAGGAAGCTGACAAATTTACAGCAGAACATTAAAGAGAGGTGAAGTCAATAACACTGATCATCTCATTACGGTCCAGTGACTTGCTTGGAAGTCTTGGGTTCTGACGTTCATGTAAATGTGAGCTTGATATCTACCATCCATCTAAACATCATTGGAGTCCAAATACACACATCCATTGTCCTGCCACTTCTGATTGCAACAGCCTCCCCCATGAGGACAAGGTGAAGCCACAACCAGAGCAGAGTGAGGGACAACACAATGTGACTGACAGTGAAGCACACATTACTCATTATGTTTTTTAAAGGTAGTACATTGCATTAGAAAGTAATTTGTTACACTGCTTAGTACATTACTACTGCATTGCACCTAACATGTACTGTCCCATAATTACCATTTAACAACATAAAGCTATAATACTACACACCATGCTGGTCCTAATGAGGACAGAAGCTTTAGTGTTTTAGTTTTGAGCCAAAGTCTGCAGCAAATGTGAAAACTAGCTCAAAGAGCACTTCAACTGCCGCGCTGATTGAAAAGTTACAGGTAGAAGCTACAATGCTGTATTTAAGATCAGAGTCTGACTGTTTGCCTGGAGAGAGCACACATTCAGCTTTAACATCACTCTGGGTTTTTCCCTACTTTGCGTTAGCATGCTGTCTTTGCAGATGCACAAAAGTCAGTGTGGTGTCATCAGCAGCTATCACTAGCCTGGGCTTATTTTACCATCACATTCTTCTCCTTCTATCCAATGAATTTAAACTTAATGCCAATTTTTCCAGCCCTCTAAAGTGTAGGTCAGCTGACTGTAAGGCAAGTAAAGAAAAAAGGTACTTTGATAATTGTTTTTCCTTATCTGCTGATCTTCAGATATGCACAACCTATGTAGCTCAAGTAGTACCTCTAACTTTATTAAGTGATTAAAAAATGTGTAACATACTCATCCCCATCTCACTGGTTATCTGCAGGAAGGATTTGAGGACTGTAGATGACCTAATGGATCTGCTGCCAGCATCCAGGTTTCAGATACCACTGATGGGTCAGAATTGTTTTGACAGTAAGATGGAGATGTAAGCAACACTGGTCAGGTGGTTTTAATGCTTTGGTTTATATGTGTATATAAATTCCTTCATGAGATTAAGTTCTCTTGGGGAGCTAATTGGAAATATGTTAGCATAAACCTCAGGTACGTCTTTCATAATCAAGACCGTCTGATACTCACGGAAATGTTCCTCTGTACTACACTTGCCAAGTCCAGTCATGTTACTGTGATAGTAAGACAGGACATATATATGTTGAATGGCCACATCTCACATCTTGGGGCTGGTCCTAGCAACAACAACCAATAAGATTTTATTTTTCACAAGACAAGGTAACGACACTTAGAAGATCAGTTATACAAATAGCATAAACTTAGCCAGCTACTGTATCTGTGACAAACTTTGATCATATCAGACAGGATGACTGGCCAACACAATGATCACCTTCGCCTCCAACTTGTTGAGTGACACACATCATTTGTATATTATTGCAATATTTGTATAATGCCATTTTTTGGATAGTATTTGGATAAAAAAATTTAAATGACTGACATTCTACTTTCCACCACATGGTAAATGCTAATGCAAAAACAAACTTCTTCAACATGCTAACGCCGTTAGTATCCATACTAACAGTGCTGTCATGATATGAAAATGTAAACCAGTCATTTCCAGCTGTTTTCCCTTTCGAGTGTTTGGACTAGGCTCTCACTCGTTATCTCACGTTTTCCCCCTTGAGACAGTAACGCTTAACCCTGACAGTCTATGAGGGGGTTTGAGGAGGAATGTCGGTGCCATTTTTCCCAGACTTTTTACATTTGTTCATCAGACAAGGAGACAGGTATGGAATCGAAGAAAGCTTCTAAAGGGACCTTAAAGGCTTATTCAAACTGGAGATGAGAATAATAAGAGATTATTGCAGCATGAGTGCCTCTTAAATTCATGTATTTGTTGGTTAATTGGAGCTCAGGGTTTCATAGATCTGATTTCAGTTCCGGTAATAAAATTATCTCTCTTCATCACAATGTAGACTCCCGCTATAAGTTTCATAGAGAGAGAAAAAAAAAAAGCTATGTAAATAAAGAGAAAAACAAATGGAGACAGAACAAACTACAAAATGTAGTTCAAATGTAACTCTTGTTCAAGTTACATTTGAACAAAATGTAACTTCTGGCAGCACGTTTAAACCTTACAACAACAAAACAGCAACAAATGTTATAGTAAAAAAAAAAAGAAAGAGAGAAAGAAAGAAAGAAAAATTGACACATAATACATTTACTTCAACCCCAACATCCTGAGGGAATACTTATTTAACCCAAGTGGGAAACTACATTATGAAATTAAGTTTTACCACCCAGCTACATATATAACATACGTACAACTAGGGATGGGTATCGTTTAGGTTTTATCCGATACCGGTGCCAAACCGGTACTTTTGAAACGGTGCCGGTGCTTAAACGGTGCTCTAACTGGAGCTTAAAGAATGGAGAACACAAACTTTGTCCAAAAACCTCTCATGTTTTTATTTTTAGCAGTCTCTTTTTTTCTGCAAAATGATAACCAAGTTAGCCTTTTCTGTTGATACAACATACCTTCTTTGGTTGGAACTGGTGCTTAAACAATGGAAAACACAAACTTTGTCCCAAAACCTCTCATGTTTAGCTGTTTTTTTTGTAAAAAGATAACAATGTTAGCCTTTTCTGCAGCTATAGGGCATATATGGTATCACTCTATCAAACTAGAAGACAGCCGCATGTAACTACGACGGTGTTTGCTAGTTCACCTTACATACATTAATTTAATAACGTGGTTAGCCTACTCAACGTAAATTACATGCGAACAACATTAAGCTACTCACCCAGAGAAGAACGGCTGCTGCTGCCATCATCATCCGTCATCATTTCTGCTACACTGGCAGGGCTAGGGGCCAGGACTCTCCTCTTCGGGTTCTTGGGGGATGTTGCTAACTCCGGGTCCGATAACAGGCACCACACCCGCAGTAGATGTGCTCGGTGTGAGGTCTTGCAGCAAGCTATCAAATACGGTGCATTTCTCGGTTTTTAAAAAACCGCTATGCGTCGCCAGGTGTTTCATCAGATTCGAGGTGTTATCTCCTTTGCACAGTATCACCTTAAAGCACTTGTTGCAGGCTGCTGAGTTTGCATCTTTTGCTGTGAAGTACAGCCAGACTTTTGACTGCTTCGCCTTGGGCATTTTTAATCTGTAGCTCTGCTCTAAAAGAATGTACACACCTGGGCCCGCCTACTATCCTTGAAAAGGTAAAATGATTGGCTAGAATCCAAAGTGTATGACATTTCAAGAAAAAAAAAGCACCGAAATAAAGCACCAAAATATAGCACCGAAATGTGCGCTGCTTTTCGGTCTGGTTACTACCGTTTATGTCAGAACCGGTGCCATAATGGCACCGGATACCGGTACCCATCCCTACGTACAACTGAAAGCTCTTGGTTCCACAGTTTTCAGTGCACTATTTCTACAGAACATTGCTCTTTATCTGGTTGACTCATTCCTACTGATGTGTACTAGTGACCTCTTTCTCTAGGAGATGGTGACCTCCCAGCCATCCATGCATCCTGACAAACAGCCCGGACTGTTGTCTGATCAACTGGAAGCTGGAACTCCACCCAATATAACAGCAAATAGAGAAAATAGGGCAAGTAACTAGTGGTAGAATGAGGGGTGACATTATAGGTGTATACAAACTCAAGAAAATACTCTGACCCGTGTGTCCTTTTTCTGGTGGGACTGTTCTCAGTAAATCCAGAAATGCTTGGTTGTACAGAATTGTCCTGTGGTCTGGAAGGAGTTGTTCCAGTCTTCTTCTAAAAACAGTTTGAACAGTTCTGCTCATCTCTGACCTTAGGTAAAGCTCACGTACAGTATCTTCATAGATAGAGTATTAGATTATTTTGCATTAATTACACGTGTATGCCAAATTTTCATGGGAATGTTTCTAAATGAAATATCAGATGATGTATTTACAAAAAAGTAAAGAATCTCAAACTCATGGGTCACTAATCTCAGCAAACCACTGCAGGAGTTACAAAAACAACCAAAATGTATTCAGAGCTTTATTTGTGATGAAGAACCCTGAAGAAATGTAATCAAAGAAAACATTAAGACCACAATCAACTGTGAGCACTGCAGTCTGAAACCAAAGTGGTCTGAATAGCATTGATCTTCCCTCCTGTTTGCACATGTGCTCTCATGCTCTTTCATTTTCATTCACAGTGACCTTTGACACAATGAAGGTATACTTACAAGTCTTATTTGATCTGTCACTGGAGGCTAGGACTGGCAAACAGTAAAAGGCTACACTTTTAGTGGACCACTGTGATATTGTATGCACTCAGTATTGTGCTATAGTTTGCCATCTCCCATTAAAATGAGAATGTCTGCTGTGAATGTTATTTTGCTTTATTAGATCAATTTGCGGTTCTAACAAATGAGCTAGCTGTGTGTATTCATGGTGTAATTACTTTCCCTTTCCAATTTGCCAGACAACACAGCTCTGCCCTGGAAATATAATGGATTTTTTTTGCATGAAATATAGCTAAAGTAATAACAGAATATTAGCTTACCTCTCCACAGGAGTCCAGTGAGATGGGGGGTCAATTTCAATGCAGGAGACTGGCAGTCTGTTCGTAATCACTGTGTAAAATCTAGCATTGTCTGATCTGTCTATGTGTGTGATTACTGCTCCCTGGAAGTGGATATGACGAAACAGGAGTATGAAATGGCAAATTATTTCAGGTTGTAGTCTCTCATTTCAGTCTCACAGATTTTGTTTTTGGCTTCCTGGTTGCATCCTTAGAAAGATGTGATCTGCAGCTCTCTTTACAGCAAAATTGGTTTCATAAGCTTTTTTTTTAGTCCTTTTTACACTTTTAAATTATTAATATCCAATTGAAATTACTGAAAGTATTACTTTGCTAGTTGGAAATACTATGCATGTTACTGAATCACTGCCTTTCCTTTCCTTCATGTAGTCCTACTGAAAATAAGGCAGCTAGCTGCTAGGCATGAATGGCTTCTGTCACACACCGTAATAGCTGGTACGAAAGGCCGGGGCTGCCTGTTAACGCCAGGTGAGAGAAGGAATGGAGTCGGAAGAGCTTGTATGTGGAGGAGAGACAATTTTGTTCAGGCTCTCTAGGGTATGTGTGTTGTGGGGAGGGCCATAATTGCAGTTGCCACTTCACCAACCCACCTCCCCGCTACCCTGCCACCTCGCAGCCCCAGTGCAGAATGGGAGAATTGGAAGAGTCATTTCATCTCACAGGAAAGGAATGGATGGGAGCTCTGTGGGGTGGGGAAGCAGAGGAGGCTAAATTACAGAGCAGCACAGTGCGCTAGCCGGCTGTGGGCTCTGACCCTTTGTCCTGACACCACTTGGTGCCTGAGAAAAAGACTATTTTGAACAAGGTGCGCATCTTCTGCCAGAAACTGCAGAGGTTGGGCACAGTAGCATCCTGCATAACTTCATACAATCCTATACTGCAGTCATGTGAAAATTGCATTGTTCAGTAGAGAAACAGAAATGACTTTTTCACGGTTTATTTGCAAATATATTACTAAATGTATTAATAAAAGAACAGCAACAGTTTAAAGTCATGAACAACACTCGTTACTACAAGCTTTGGCTCTAAAATTGACCACATCACAGTAAGTCCAGTCTTGTCAGGTCAGGTAATGCCATTCATTACTTGCCATTATACCAATAAGCTCTCTCAGCTAAACCACAGGTGGGGGCATAGGAGGTCTCTGCTACACAGTCAATAGAGACAACAAACCAGAAATATAGACACCAGACATCTTTGACAAAGTGAGGAGCAGCGAGCTTGTTTTTGTGTAGGAGAGAGCAACAAAATGAATATCATGATGTGTCAAAGATAAGACATCTTTTAGTAACATTAGGCTGAATTTTATTCCAGACATTTTAGAAACCAAGGAAATATGTTTCAATCCTGTCAGTGAGGAAAGTGATGCATCAGAGGCAACATCAATCCTCAAAACACCTCTCCAGTGTTCTCAGGAATCAGTCGCTCAAGAAAAGAAAACCATGGTTTAAACTACAGCCACGGCTGTTCCAAAACCCAGTGGAAGAGATTAAGTAAAGAGGAGAGTAGAGTGACACCAATGCTGTAATATATTTCAAGGTTTGCTGAAGCTCTTACGGCTTAGTGCCAATACAAACGCATTCAGGATTCCTCCATGTCCTCGTCATCTCACAAATTGAAAGGACAGCCAAGTCATAAAATGCAAAATTGTTGTCCGTCATTCAAAATAACCGCTTTTATTACCCATTTTGGTCCTTCATCATAACCAGTTTCTGCTGTTGGTGACCCATTCAGCTACTGTCTTCAGAGAGACATCCACACAGCTTATAGTACAAGTGCCAAACCTCATCCCCACTCATTACAGAATACAGTCAGTATATGAAACCCACTGGATGGTTAACCCCAGCAGATAAACAAGAGCTTAATGTTTGCTTTGACACCACAATCTGCCCCTCTCATCATAATGTGTGGTGGCAAACAGACGGGACGGCCAGCCCTGTCATATACCCCTATCAGTTCGTATATATGCAGAGAGCGTTGGAGAAAGCAGAAGGTGCGTCTCGCTTCACAGCCCTAAAATTAATGGTTGGGGCGAGGGGTGGGGGTGGGGGGGTGCTCTCAATATAGAGTGATGGCAAAGAAAGAGGTCTCTTAGAAGAAGTGGAGATAAAGAAATGGATTCTTATAGGAGCAGAGACAGTAGAGAGACAATAGAGCTCTAGTCGGAATGGAAATCCACTGGATCTCTTGCCCATATTTCCTTTTATTCACACTGTGGGACTGAATCCAAGTTGAGAAAAGCCAGCAAGAGAAACAGGAAATTAGTTGCCCACCTAATAGCTGGACTGCTTTACCACCTCCCCCTCGTATTTTTTCCTCTTTTTTCTTTTCATCCCTGAGGGAAGTTGGATAACAGCCATTCCCATTGAAAGGTGGATCAATAAAGAGATATATTGTCATCTTAGAACGCCACCCTCCTAATCAATTAAACTATACTAGAATTCGTTCATTGGATCCTCTTGAGGGGGTTGTCCTCTTATTACCCATTATGAGTTTAAAAAAAGGTGCAGCCATATGGGGGTCTCATTACTAGAAATGGAGAAGAAACCTTGAAAAGGCTCAAATGTCTCGCTATAGATGCAGATGATAAGCATTTAATGGCATTTCAAGGTAACAATGATTTCACCACGAGTGGTTCTGCCTACCGAGATTATAAGCAATAGTCTTAATGACTTATTCTCCCTGCTCTGCTGCATCATCAGATATAGGGGCATATGCATGTGACTCAGAATGTACAGAGTGCCTCCTAGGCAGTGTGCCACTGATTCCATCTTAATAGTCTGTTATTTTCTGCTTCAAGTTTTGTTAATGGTTTAGCAGTGGCTATTTCCAACTTAAAAGTGTTCTCTCATGGTTAGCCTTTCAGGGATTTTAAAGGTACTTTAAAAGATGAACTTGCATTGTTGAAAAAACATTTTTAGCTTTAAATCAGAGCTCAAGTTTGGGGCAGCTAAATAGCAATTATTTTAAGCATTTGCACATTTGCACTTAGCCAATGAATTCACAGGAGGCTAATCTCTGACATCAACAGCTGTGGGCGTATATATCTGAGAGACTTTTACTTTCCCTCTTCCTCAGCTTTATCAGCTCTTGTAATTGTAGGCATGCAAAACTGCTCCTTGAACACTCCCAGCAATATCAGCACTGCCATCACTGTTTTTATACATTAATGGTGATTTATAGCCAGTAAGGAAGTGGTTCTGGTAAAGGATGTTGGCCATTTCTCTGTGGGAAGAACAATACATCAGTTCATATGGTCTTTTAAGCACGAAAATAAGGAAAATCTTGTTTGCCTTCCAGTAACGAACAGGAGAAAATTATGTTGGCAAATTCGAGAAAAGAAAATACCAAGGTTTGCCATGTGTAGCGCTCCATCTTTACATCAAAAAGTCATGAAATTAGATGAGACGACCCAAGAGCAAGAGATGGAGGAAGGCTGTGAAATAATGTGACAAAGAACTAAAAGTACACATGCAGCTAATTTAAAAAGCAGGAAGTAAAACTAGGTTTAAAAAAAAAACAAAGCAAAACAAAACTATCCTTCAAAGTTAAACAATAAAACAGTACAACAAAAACTGTAATTGGCAGCACAACTCAAAATATAATAAGAATGCTCAACTCAAAAACACAACCACACCCTGGGAATATCATATCATGTGGACTATCAGTGTCTCAATGTCTACTGTGTCTTTATTTGTTCAACTCTAAAAGTGGAAAACTGGAACACAATGCATATGATGAATATGATGCGTTCTTTAAAAACACAACAATAAATCCACCGATTGTACTTACAATGGTCCTCTACTAGCCATGTACTGGCTCCTTAAAATGACCCTCATTTTAAAAGACACAAAGAAAGAACAAAATATGTCATTTTCCATTTAATGGACATCTCCAAGGTCATTTATTGTTCTGTCCTCAGAGGTGAAGAAGTCAGTCACATATATAGACATCCTTGGACAGGAAGTAATACATTTCTACATGACACTTCATGAATCATCAGGTTTGACCTACAACAATGCTGCTTAAAGAAGAAGGATGAAGCCAAAAGAAATTGTATATTTTTAAAGAATTAATCAGTCTCCACAACTACTCGATGCCATTGGGACAGCTTCATATACTGAAAGCACTCTTTAGAAAACCCGTCATGGTGATAAGTGCAAGATATTAATTTTCCTTAAAATGACAAAGCACTGATAGTTTGTTGTTTGCATCACACATGCATGCAAAATGAGCTCTGTCTCATCTTAAATAAATGAATAGGCTTTTAAATAACAAGTCTCTTTCCTTTTGATTATTTTGGAGCTTATATGTAAATGATATGTGTGTGGTACGTTGGTCTGAAAGCCTTATTTGGTTTCCATAAATTGATGTTTGGGGGATACTTGATATTTCTCATTCTTCTGAAAGGCATTTGAAAGCCATTCAGAGTGGAACAGTTAAACGGCCTGCAGAAACAGTGCAGCCTCGGCCAAAAGAGGGGAAAAAAAGATCCTTCATACATCATAGGCTCCTTTCACTTAAAGTCATTAGTTTATTTATAAATGTAGGCTCAGCTGCCCAGTGCATTACTGAATATGACGATACGTTTGTCTTGAAGCGTGCTTGCCATGTGCTGAATTCAACTCTTTCAGTGGATCTGTTCTAAACAACTGTGGAAACACTCTTTTTTATTTGGATTGACATTTATTGTTTGTAGATTCCAGAGACTGTTCAAACACTGGCTGGTCTAGAGGTAGGGCAATGAAAAGTCTCCTGCCAACCAAACCATCAATTAGCCTCCATATATTATAGAGGCCGTCTTTTCCTATGCTGCCAGGAATGCCAGGAAATGTTTTAATGCTGGCATTTCACAAAAGTTGACTCTACGTGGCCTTTACAATGCTTTCAAATGAATAGCAAAAATTATGCCCTTTCCACACGCAAATCTTTGTGTGTGGAAAGGGCAAAATTTTGTGGTCTACGGCTCAGCTGCAAATGTGTTGCACAGCACCAATCCACACTGATGGGCTGTCATTGTAATTCAGTTCCTAATGTGGATAATTAGTCTGAATTCATGGAGTGCTTGATTCCACTGACAGCTATGCCAAATGTTTGATGAAAGCACCAAAGTAGCAGCATCAGTCACAGACAAACGGAAATGCGTTTAAGTGGAGGGCCTCATCATGTTTTATTCAATCACAGAGCAATGCTCAATTAATCAGTTTCTGCAATTAAATTAAACATGTACATGCATAAAACACGAAAGAAATATCAGGGGTGTTTAAGTGGCGCTTGCTTCTCATTTTTCCTGTTAACCCAAAAAGAGAGAATTTATTTTCAGCCCTCTGCAGCAGACACTGTGACCTTACTGATGTGGAATTATTTCTGTTTCATGCAATGCTGAGAACACAGCGAGACAGAATGTGTTAAAGCTCAACTTAGTATGCGCAGCTTGATGCAAACCACCATTCAATGCATTTCTATAAATGTCAAGAGCTGTGTGTTTACCAGGTCTTTCTGACCCCTAATATTTATTCAGCTCAACAGCACTCTAGCCAATCATTCCTTATTGCAGAATTGTGGCTCTTAAGTCAACTTTCATTGGCTGCAGTTTGCCGTATCTCCTGGCACATGTAATATTGCTTTTCGCTTTCCATCAGTTGCAGGCAGAGCCTGTGCTCAGATAAATAGTGACATTTTGCAGCAGTGTGGGGGGCTTGTTTGCATCTTTTAGTGCCTGAGTCATTTCTATCGCCTTATTTGTATACATAGCATCACAGTCGGCACAATCAAAGGTCCTACACATGTAAGAGAAATTTGCATTTGGATTCAAACTATTGCCAAAATCATTTATGCCTGTGTGTTTAGATAACAGCCATGAGATAAAAGCTGACATTTGCGCCTCATTGAGTATTATGAGTTCAGTTTAAGAAAAAAGGTGGTTTCTGAATGAATGCAAAGATCATGAATCTTTGCAGCACTACGTTAGCATTCATGCTCTTCATAGCGTATTCAAGGATGCAAAATATTCATATATATAACTATATAGATGTAAGATAAAGTGTCCAAGCTGTCTTTGATTGCATATTATACATCTGGACTTTTTTGAACACCATGGTAACTTCTTCTCAATGCTGAGGAAAATTCACAGCTTGAGTGGGAAACATCTTACCAGCGCATGGAGGACACAGAAACGGAGTAACAGAGAAAAAGTACAAAACTGCTTGGATTACTTGTGGGATTCTGTATTGGTTACTCGTCTCTAATCTTCTTCTAAATTACAATTATAGCCAAAATACAATCTGACGAAACACTAACCGTATCTACTTTTCATGTCCATATCAAGCACACTGAGTAATCACTCACAGTAATGGCTGAAAAAAAAACCAAGTAAATATTTCCACTAGTAACTTTTGCTATTTTATTATTAATCCAAGCAGATGTTATGGGAGTTACGAGAAGGTTCACAAACGTTTTGCTTCAACTGTAGTTGCCTCTGTTGTGTCTCTAAGACCCTGAAGTTTATTTGAATCTGAATTTAACATAAATGACTAACTGGTCATGGTCCTATCGTGTTTTGTTGGTTAGAAGGGATACGAACATTACATACATAGCCTGACAAGGTTTCACTGTAATGGTCCCTCGGAGGCTCCCGCAACATACGCATTGAAATTGAGCGCACTGGCCCTTTAAGAGAATGGTACTGGAGTGGTAAAGTTAGTCGGAATTAAACAAGGATGAACCGGAGGCATGCTGAGTCTGCCTTCAGCATACTGTTACAGCAGGCTGGAGCTTTTGTCACAGCTGAAAGAACCGACAGCTTAACTGAGATGTGCTTTTGTTAATAGTGTAGATTCTCTCTCTCTCTATAGATAGATAGATAGATAGATAGATATTCCGGAGTCGAAACTATTAGATGTGGTGCATAAAAATCCTGACAGGTTGAATGATTTCTGTAACCAATCATTCGCATTTTGTTAGGTCAGTCAACAAAATGACTGACCTAACAAAAACATACCGGCTCCACTGGCATTAACACAGCTGTTTTTTAATATTCATTTTCCAGTGATTACCCTCTTAAAGATATGCTTCTCTAACTTATCAATTTATAATATAGCCGTAGGCATTGCATCAGGTTGCTTCATCAGAATTTTATTTTGAAAGCACAAGCGGAAGCCGGTAATGCCATTGTGGCCACTGTTACCGTGGTGCGCTTTGGCTCCGGGAGCGCACTGTTTGCTGCTGAGGCTCAGTGCTGGTGGCGGAGCGACAGAGAGGGACGGAGCAGTGACACACATGGAGCTGAGCTTTTAACAAAGTGGACGTTTCCTCCTGGTACGATGACTCCGGCTACTTTGGGGCTGTTTTTCTATAGGACTAAGCCCTGATGAATGTTTCTCCTCTGTTAAAAACAAACAAAAAGAGGAAAAAACGGGACTCATTGACCGGGCGCTGCCTTCCCTTCACTCTCAGCCGCCCCTCCGATCATCACCTGCAGCTTGCTTTGTACGACACTAAGCGCAGATTTTGCAGAAGCGTTGAGGGATTAAAGTTTGAACTTATGGTTTATTTGTAGAGCGGCTGAGATGCTGCCTGCGGAGTCCGCTGCTAGTTGCTGACATTTCATATCATAGGCTGGCGCTCATTTGTGGGTCTGTGTGGAAATTATAAGTGCTGCTGCTGCTGGACAGCCTAAAGACTGCCACCAACCTTATCTACCTATGTGCACATTTGTATAATGGAGTACCGTCCGGCTCTGGTTCCCTTACTGGTTGTATTTGCACTCGGAAGTTTGGCATATGGTAAGTTTTAAATTGCTTGTTTTGTGGTTATGGTTAACAAATAAACAAACAAAACACTTGTACAATGTCCGTTATAAAGTTTACAAAGTTACTATTTCACATCAGTCAGCTGATCTTGTAGGAAGCCCCCCTTTATGTCAGCATTTGTGCATAAGTGAGTAATCCTCCTAGATGATGTCACTTAAAAGGCCACTTAGGAACAACAGACAGCAGAGTAGCCCATATGCAGCTTTACTGTGTGACCTGCCCAGGGGATACTGGATTATCACCAGCATCTGCTCCCCACAGAAATCTGACTTTGCTGGCTCATTTATCTCCAGCATTGGGCCCATTAGATGAACATATATTATGGGCACAATGCAATTGTGAAACAAAAACCCTTCAGTTCCTTCTCCGCTACTGTAAGTGAGTGTGGCAGGGTTGAAAGTTTGAGTCCCTCTGTGGACAGCATTGCTAAAAAATGCATGCTTTCTTGCTACTGTACAAGGTTTGGTGGAAAAAGCCTTTACCAGCTGCTGCTGCATGTAAAATGTTAAGCAGCTCCTCTATGTCCCAGTCTGTGTGGTGGAGAGTACCAAACAGTGTAGGTTTAAGTGTCACCGAATCCCTGGATATAAATGTATGATGCACAATATTGGCTTTTGCTGTTTCATGACTCTGCCTTCAGACGTATGCATATGGTGCTTTTGAGTTCAGCTTTCAGAAGCGAAATCTGCCACATACGCACACTACGAGTCATAGTATGGCTCTTTCTTGTAGACAGACACCTCTGGGATGATAGAGACATGTTTAAATGAGACTGCTGGATCCTCAGATCCTTCATCAATCACACGTGTATAACTGAAATTGCTGCCAGTTGGCTACAGGCTCTTTGTCAACATACATGCATGTCTGTGTTCAGCACAGATGAACCTCCATGTGCGATGTACTAAAGCAATGTTTTTTGACACAAGTGGGATGATATCGTTTGTGACAGTGTGGTGTCTTTGGGCCCAGCCCCACTGCTGAGGCTCCCTTTTACAAGCCTGTAAACATTGCCTATGAACTCAGCATCTGTGAAAGTGCTCCTTCACTGACTCCAGATGCTCCTCTGGGACTATAAAGGCTGGATTAAAGCTGCTTATTTTCACTTTAGCAAACACATGGTGAGTTAAATAAAAGAGAACTGTACCGACTGTACTGTTTTTAGCAGCAGACTTTTTTTTCCCCCGTCGGTAAATTTACATTTAAATGTGTGTTCTTGTCACACTCTGATACTGTTATACAAAGTGGCATAGATTAAAAGGAAGAAGAAGCTTCAGATCAGTGCCAGCACAGATATATGTGGAGAAGAAGATGCAATGAAGAAGAGTTTAGGAATGATTCTCCATCCCTCGTCTTTGTGTGAAGGGGCCGTTCATGCGGAGCCAGAGTCACAGAGTCTGGTCTCAGACTGTTTTTCCAGTAATATGACACTGGAATCTGCCAATCACCGCTGTCACTATCAGTCACCACGATGACCTCAGGAAACTCTTCTCCAATGACTGTCAGTGACTCATGTGTTTACAATGTACTTTATTGATGTGACTTCAAGGCAGGAGCTGAAAACAGCTGCTTTGTTGCGATGTGGATGTCCTCACCAGACTAGTTGCCAGATGAAATAGCCGACACCAAACCTAGATAACCACTCTGTAATTACAGTCTGAGCACACAGCTCAATTTCCTTTAGGGAGGGAAGTACCGTGGGGTGTAATGTGGCTGAAATAGCACAATTACCGAGATGCCCATTGTTTAAAACCCTTTCTTCTGTTTCTGGCAGTTGTGCATTTTGCGCACAAGGCTTTTCAGACATGCTGTCAGCCTCAATGAGTTACAGTGGAGGAGGTTTGGAGGGGTTTAATGGATTGATCAAGGACAGTTTGACAGGAGTTATAACTGCTGCTGAGATTGTATTGAGACGTCTGAGTAGTCCTCTTTAAAGTTGGGGCACAACCACTAGATCCTGGTGGCAAAAAGACCAGTTCACTCTAAAACCAAAACCATGTGAATGACTAAACTGAAAGTAAAAAGATGTGTATTTTTATTTCTCCGAGTTTCTAAGATGTGTCCCACAGAGATGAATGTGCTGTTTGAAAAATGCTTTTTGCACAAACCCATGGACGTACTAATGCACACTGATACAAAACAGTTCTTGTGAATTCTTTTGGCAGTCAGTAATCAGTACAGTGTTTCAAAAATGAGATAGCACCGTTCCATTTAGGTGGCTATTCAGATGGAAGCCCAGCGCGAGACTTTTACCAGCTGCACTCCACATTGTAAACCCAGATTTACTTTGTTATTTTTATATGTTACAGTCATCACCGCCGACTGGAATGGCTCATAACAGCACTCCAATATGCAGTAGCTCATTTTGTTTTTGCTTTTGGAATATTGACAACATTCTTTTTTCTGCAGAAAGAAAAAAGACACAAAAAGCTTTGTAGTCATTTCCGAGAACAAACACGCACTCGCACAGTGAGCGTACCTTCCTCCTCCCCCCACCTGCCTGCCCATCTGTTCTGCACAGATCAATTAGGCTGTCAATACATTCAAGCATGATGCACTGAAATGAGGCACAGTGTAGCATTCAAGCTACAAGAAGATCCTAACTTGCGGCGGTTGAAAAATAACACTCGAAATCGGGGCAGGGAACTAAACCTCCTCCTCCTGTTACCTCAGAATCAGCAGCGTTAATCATCCATCCACTTTCTGAATCTTATTTGAGTAGTTTCGCTTTTTTTCCAGCTGCTGGTCAACCAGTTCTAGAAATGAATAATAAGTAATGCTAAAAAAAACATGAGGTGAATTTGCGTATGCTAGTCATTGAACAGCCGCTCATTATGTGTACCCATGATAATAGAATTTCACAGTCACAAATATCCATTACACATCAGATTGACTGCACCTCATGATGCATTAATAACAAGTTATTTGTGTACTGGGCTGTAGTAAATAAATGAAAGCACTTTGTAAACATGTCAGTGAGGTGTTTTTGCTCGTTCATCTGCAAACTAAGGCTTGCGCTCCCTCTCTTAATGGCACTGCTTATTATCTATGCTGCATGTTCCTACCACAGCGAGCCAAAATCAACAAACACTGAGCTCCTTCTTCATCAGGCATGAAGGGAAAGGACTTAAACTCATCTCTATTTAGCAGCAGGTGCTGACAGGACAAGTTAGCACTCCCTACTCCTTGAAGGTCTCAAGTGCAACTGCCTTTAGGGCCCAACACAGTATACCTAAGCTTCCAGCCTTGGGCTGCAGACAGATGGATTACCCCTAACATTAGATTTCAGTGGTTTTAGGGAAAGCTGGTCACAACACAGAAGGAGACAAAGCAGTATTGTGCCATGAGGCTTTCTTGTGGAGCCTGTGATTGGACACTTCATGTGATAGAGGTGTTGTTTTCTGTATCGTAGTCACTGTGGTCTTCATTGCTGTCATTAGCAAATGATTAAAGTGACATGCATAAATTCACACGCTGTGTCAAAAAGTCCCTGCCAAACGCAGCATCTGACAACTTCCAGAGAGGCTGGCCTCCTGCATCCTCTGTGCCCGCAAAAATGGGACACATCCGGGATGTCTGCCGGCTTCAAAGAGGCATTTGGTGTGTGCATTTTTCCCAAAGAGAGTTGAGACAGGAAAAAAAAAATTCATATAGATAATAATAATATAAAATAGCAAGTATTTCACCTCAGTGAGACCAAAAAGGATTCAAAAGTGTCTAAAATTTTCCCCTCAGATTGTATTTGTGTCTCCCGTATGTGTGACACATTGCACACACACACACACACACACACACACACACACACACATATATATGTGTATATATATATATATATATATATGTGTGTGTGTGTGTGTGTGTGTGACACATTGTCACACACACACACACACATATATATATATATATATAGAGAGAGAGAGAGAGAGACAAAGATATCCCAAGTACAGTTTTTGAATAATCATTTCACTTAATAAGGGAAATATGTTATCCAAACCTACCTGCCCTCTGTAAAAAAATAATTCTCCCTTAAATATAGTAACTGTTTGTGCGAATTGCATTCAGGCTGGCAGTGAGACACGAATCTGAGCGCACAGCCCATTGTTAGTCAGTGGTGCTGACCTTCAGTCACTTGGATGAGTGACAAAACATTTCTCCCATATGAACACATTCAACTTAATGGGATTTGCTTACCTGGATGATTAAGCAGTGTTTGCATTGTTCTTACAAACACTTACACTCCTCATCCTTTTATTGCTTCAGTGTCTGACTATCTGTCTAATAAAGGGTGAGGTCATCATGAAATCTGACTGGTGAAGCAGCCAGTCAGATTTCATGTTTATCCTGTGTATATTATCTGCCGATGTTTGAAGCAGTGACATAACTCTGACTGCTGGAGAGTCAAAGAAAAAGCCCGTGGGTACTGCCACAGCTGTCAGAGCAGTAACTCAGTGCTGTGGATATATTTGTGAGTCTGGCACTCAAAAGCTCTGCATGAGAAAACGCCACCTGATAATGTATTATTTTCTACACGGATGTGTCAAGGTGATGCCGTAGTAGCCAGAACCTGACAACTACTGTTGATGATTTAATGGCAAGGTAAAAACTGACAGGGACAGCTTTTTTTTTCTGATGACGGTGTCGATACACACATCAAGTTGGGGATAGGAGGACTTTGAGTGTCTCTATGGCTGTTTGTTTGCCCTGTTGGGTGATTGATAGCTATGCCTAATTGACTGACTTCTTTAATAGGCACCTTACCTTCACCTCAAAAATCTTTTGAGTTTGTAGCACTTATAGAAGTGACAGCAGCTGGATGTTAATCCAGCTCTTGCTCTTTACAGTTTTTCCACTTCATGACTTAATGATACATCAGGACCAGTGTTACTTGAAATGTCCTCAACAGTATGTCAAGGCTGCATTTTACCACTTAAATAAAGGGTCTTGGAAATGTGTATCATATATGATTGAGCTAATTGCTATCATGGTCTCATGAACTGTTTTTTTAATAATACAGGCACTCTCCATGTAGATTATTTCATGTTTGACTAGCAAGCTAAGAGTCAGTAGAACAAAATCAAACCACACACCATAGTTTACTTTTGCCATGTTAGTGATGTCGTGGATCCTCTTCAGGAAGTCGTTGTCTCGACCCTTTCCTCCTTCAAAATGCGATGTGGTGTGATGTGTGTTTTCAGAGAGAGCAGCCAGCCTGCACATTTGTGTCTGTTTGTATAAGGGGACACACATCCAATAGGGGCTAATCTTGAAATATGCAGTTGTGGGACAGGAAACCAGTGGCATTTCCTCACTGATGTGTTTGGCCACCCACAACCAGCCTTGTTCCTGTCTTGGAGTCCCCTCGAGGATTTCCTCTTTGACACGACTGAGAGACTGCACCTTCGTCAGCGATCACTAATGGACAGATAATTAGAGATAATGAACAATCGTGCCATCATCATACAGCCTTTCTGGAGCCAAACCATCCACTAACTATCTCCATGCTTATATTTCCCACCCACCTACCCCCGCTCTGCGCTCATCACAAAGAGCACTTACAGTGAAATGGGATGAAGTGTGGGAGTTCAGTCACCAAATACAGTTGCTGTTCTCTTCTTCTTTCAAAGCTTGAAACCGCTTTGGTGGAGTGAGCAGAAAACAAAATCGATGCTTGTTACCAGCGGGCTGCTGGAGCTCCAACTGACAAGGTCTGTGATAACTTGAAGGATGCTGGGCTGGAAAGAATAGTTTAGCTGAAACATCCCCCACATTATTATTTTTATTCATACCAAAATGTCAGGTGGAGTCTTGTTGAAGTATGTTTCAAAGTAAACAGTAGAAATGTCAATTTTTAAGACATTTCACAGCCCTTCAGTCTTGTTTCTGTAGGTGGAAGTAAATCAAAGCTTAATCAACTTCCTAGTCTCTCAGGCATGTTGTACCACCAGGAACATTTTTAGTGGGAAAATGCTCTCTTCCTGTTGGAGCAGAAAATGCACTTTGCTCTCTAGCTTCTGCCTGGTCAGCGTGCACGAACATCCAGCTCATACAGGTTCTTCACCAGAGGAAGAGGCTGTACTCACAGGGCCATTCTCACTCACATTTCCATGATCCCTGCTTTTCAAAGAAAGGAGCAGGACGAAGCAGCTTCGGCCCCTTTCCCACCAAACTGTTCACGGCCTCAGCAGAGACAGTATAAAAAACACAGAAGTTCCTTTACCAAAGTTGACCCCACTCATTTAGATGCTTAGCATCAACACAGGCTCAGTTAAAGCCGTTGTCTCTTTATGGCTGGCACTTTGTATTGTCATGCAAGTACTTCATTTTATGTTCCCCAGAGGGTTAAAGAGTACAAAGCTGGAGGAAAAAACTGCAGCTTGCCTCGTTCGCTGCTGCCAGTTTAACTTTGAATACACATTTCCAAATCACTTCCTGCAGCTTCAGTAAATAGAAGGTGGAGGAATTGTAAAACAAGAAATCTTTACAAAGAAAAATAGGAGAGGAAAAGCAATTACAGCATCTTCTTCACTCCTCTGTTCCCTCTTTAAAGATTATTACGCTCCCCCTGTTAGCCAGTCAGAGGTACTTTTATTTCAACAGAAAGAGACTTTTTCTAACCAGAAGGAGCAGACCCTGGAGGGAAGGTCAGTTATCTTGAGCGCAGTGTGAGGGTTAGCTCATCTTAGGCTTAATTTGACTTGCTAAGGCAGAGCCTGGGTTAATCTGTCTTCTTTACCACAAATCACCACAGAGCGATAAGGAATGCAGTGTTTGATGTATTGCAGTATTCTGATTTATTTTCAAGTCCTTCACATTGAAATGAAAGGCATTTCTCAGCCTGTCTGGTTTGGAAGACTCGCTGGGCTGGAGTGCCGTCCACGTTTTATGTCCTTTTCCCTCCAAGGCCATCGTCAACCAAACGTTTCTGATACATACACAGTGCTACATTCACTCATGTTATGTATTTCAATAGAACTTTTATACCTAACTTCCTTGCTGCATTTTCACAGCACTTTATAATATGAAATTTACAAATACAAGTGAGGTGATTACACACATCGGGCCATTGGTAGAAGTTCAGTTATCGCATGTTTTGATCCTTTTTTAATTTATTTATTGTGTTATTTATTATACTTTTGCATATAGAAATGTTCTAAATTTCATGATTTCAGTTTGTTGCTCTAGTTTTTATTCATAGTTTAGATTTTTTATATCTTGCAAACCAGAAATAAATCAATTATTAATTGTGAAGATTCTTCTTAGTGAGAATTTTCTTTGACAAACTAAGTAAGGAGCTTTTCAGAGCTCCTTACACGGTTTTCCATAATATAATATTTGTTTTCTGTGTGTCCTATAATTTGACTAGTGGACTGGATTCACGCTCCACCAATGCGCTGAAACCTTCTGTGAGTCGCTGTGGTTTGCTCAGGGGTGGGCTGCATGCTGGAGACAGCTTGTACTTATGGCTGCAGCGCAAGATTTGTGTTGACCTCAAGATTGAGCCTTGTACAAATATCAGACAAAATGAGGACCCTTCTTGGATTTGCTGCATGAGTCTGACCACCAACTTATCACTGTACCATCTGTGTTTGGAAAATGCTGTCAGCAATGGGTGATGTGCCTTCAAATCAAAATCACTTTAGAGCACAATTAGAGGTTCTGAATTAGCTTTGATTCATTTTCAATTAATTGCCCAGGTGTTCTTGAAAGATACAGAATAGATATCCTTCTACTTTATGTCTTGGAAGACGCCAGTGGTGCGGTGATCAAATGCAGATCAATTATCAGCCCCAGTCTTGTACCATTTGGACAGATACCGGGTTACTGGGTGTTCTGATTTTTTTATCATTTAAGAAGAAGTAAATGATGAAAGGTCTCTTGTGTTTGTTGTGCAATAAGGCAGGACTGGGGCTCGGAATCAACTGTAGATATCTGTGATTTTTCTTTTGTACTCGTTTTAAAAGCACAGGAGACACCAAGACATTTATTCTTGTACTAAATGAGACAAAGTTCTAGCTCGGTACTTTTTCTGGCTCCATTACAGAAAGGACATTGCAGTGGTGGTTGGTGCTCCCCTCGGCTGTTTTCTTCCCAGTTTTTCATTTGTTTTGTGAACTCACTGTCCTCGCTATTTCCCCATCACCCTCACGGATTTAATTCACTCCCCCTGTTTGTGAAAATCATTGAAGATGTTTGAAAGTTTTTATGCATTTCTACTGATGTATCAGGATATATATTTAAATATTCTAAATACAGAGTGCTTTCTGGGCTGAGCTCTTGGATTTTGAGTCTGGCACTTCAGATTCATCAGGTAAGAAGTGAAATTTCATGCTGAATAGGAAGAATTATTTCCTGGAATAAGCAGCTTTGTAGTTACACCAAGTAAGAATCAAGTTACTGTATCATCCCACTTTACAGCTGAAGAAAGGCTGTTATGGAATGATATAAATATATACAGACTTAACTGTTTGTAAGTATATAAGCAGGGGTGGGAAGTACTGAAGTACAAATACTTTGTTACTGCACTTAAGTGTTTTATTTTTTGGTACCTGCACTTGAGGATTTATTTAAGCGCCTCGAGGCGACTGAATTCATTCGATTTTTACTTCCTACACTTTGAGAAAGTTATCCTTATTTTCTGCTCACATTTTCAAAACAGACTTGCTACTTTGTGTTTAGCACATTTGAGGAGAGTTAATATTCTACATCATTGTCCACCTTCCAGTCCGATTTGAATCCAAATTTTAAGAAACAATAACACATAAAAGAGAATCCTACAGACGTAAGAGGTTTAAGAAATCATCTACTGTACATTTACTTGCATATCATTTACTGTACCCACTCATCAACAATCCAGAGATGTTCTGGTTATGGTGCTTCAGTGTAGCTAGTGCTACAGAAGAGAAGCGAACGTAAAGGGAGTAACATTTTTAAGTGGCAGGCAAATTCAAATGCAACAGGTTTCCTAAAATTTCAAAATACATAATAACATATATGTTAACATACTGACATGTAAAAAAAATTAGATCTGATTTATTTACTTATTTTTCCGTTTATTTACTTTAAATTTTTATGGTAAAGATGTCCAACTATCTGCTCGCTTTGAATTACTGTGATGTAGTAACAATGCAGATAGATAGCACACCTGTAGCACATTTGTAGTTGATTAAACTTGAAAAAGAAAAACTCCACTAGGTTTACCAGAAGCCGCTATTGATCGCAGCCCTGCCAGCATTATCACTATAGGCTAATGAGTTTGTAGATGCAGTGAGGGTGGGGGGGTTCCCCTCATAGATGAGAGATTTGCTGATGAGGATTTCTCACAAAAATTACAGTTCATGCATCAGAAACAGTTCAATTAAAGGCATTTTTCAGACATAGTCTTGAGAGATATTTGCAGAAAGTGAAGTAAAGATAACAATAATTGGAAATATTAGAAAGTCTGGTTGGTCTAGATTAGTGTCAGCTGATACAGATATAGGATCAACACTGACCCGAACGTTTGGTGAGTTAAAAACTTGATCTGAATCTTTTAGACACTCAAATCATTTGTCAAGTGTAGTTATTTACAAGTCCTTACAAAGATAAAATGATAACGCAATTTAAAATTTTTTTTGTTTTAATCTTACAACAAGTGAATTAATAACTTACTGTACTTAGTTACTTACTTTTGCCCTCTGGGGAACAGACTGCAATATCAACCCTCCTAACGTGCTTATAAGGTGTTTCTCTTGTCTCTTCTTTATGTGCTGAGGCTAGTATATCAGCAAATAGCTGATATCTTATATATTACCCCCGCTAATGTATTGGTTGGGCTCAATCTGCAATTCTCAGTCTGCCAGAAATGTTACTATTGATGAACTGTTGCCCATACCTGTGCTTCGTTGCTCTTTTTTTTGGAGAGGATGACATTAAGAAGCCTGAGATTTTGCACTTAGATTATATCCACATGTTAATTTGTTGACTTTTCCTTGGTTACTCCCAAGAATTTACCCTTTGTCTAAATTTACCCTTCATTCAGCAGTGTAACAAAACAACACTGCACAGCCTTTATCCTTACATTGTACAGCGTTACATATTTCATTATTGCCAATAGTCCTGTTCTTTAGCCGTGATGAGAATGTCTAGAAGTTTCTCCCGTAGGTGGGATGTGGTGACTGCAAAGCTGCAGAAAGTTTCATATTGCATTTCTTGTATTTCTTTGTCCAGTTTTTTAATTAGGAAATAACAATAAACAATTTTCGCAACAGGATCTAAACAGGAACTCTCACACAGTATCTGTTTTTGATTTGATAATTTAGACAGTATTGCATCTTTTCTTCACTCTCTGTTAACCGGACTGCATTTCTCACAGGATAGACTCCTAGAACATCCCTGTGGCTTTATTATCTCACATGTATCATTGAGAGTTGCTGCCATCCTGCTGTATTACACGATGGACGGGAGCTAATAGGTCCTTAGAGGGCCTAGACGTTCCTATTAGAAAGTCTTCTCAAGACAAGCAGTCAGACTGTTGAGACTCCAAACTGTCCATTTAACCTGATTGGAGTTCATCTTTTCCAGCCTTGCCCTTATCCGTTACATACCGTACGTCTACGCTCACTTTGAGCTCAGTGGCTGAGCTGTACTGCTTGCCTTAGAAATTCAAATATCCTTGTATGCATAGCAGTATAGTCATTTTCTGTTATGTTGATCTGTAACCATATTGCCTTTCTGTAACATCATATCTATGTCAGAATCAATGTGGGTATTGTATAAGCTGAGAAAATGACATTTTTCCATAATACTTGTTGAAGATTTCTTGGGTGCGGTGACAGTTTGCTGCCATCCTTTCAGTGGAGCCGTAGATTTCTGTGTGACATGCCACGTATTCCTACAGTGGGAGAGAGATCATTTCTCCAAGCTTGCTTTGCTGTGGATAGCAGGTGTATAATCTGTCAAGAGTTGGTCTTCAGTGGTTGCAACTTGGACGTTCTCTTGATAATATTTAGCTCAGTCGCACATGATGGTCTCGTCCTCCTTAAAAGCCTTTGCTTTACATTTCCACATGACTTGTTCCAACCAGCTTTTACTGTAAAATTTATGAGTCAGCTCTTAAAGGCTGTGCAATGCTGAGTTCTCACAACAGACACCCCCCTTCCTCTCTTCCAGATATCCCCGATCAGACAGGCTCAGCTCAGCCACGATGCTACTACCTTAAAGCTATTAGATGAACAGTCTACAGCTCAGAGGCCTTGAGGGAGGTCAGAGAGCACTTAACCAAACTGTTTTCTGTTAGCATTCGACAGAAGATCAACCTTTTAACAATATTACTTTATTTGATTCATTTTTAGAAATCCTGCACATCAAAAGTTTTCCCTGGTAGTGCTGCAGCGTAGAATTCCATTTGGGTTTTCAAAGAAAACGACAGCGCTGATTCTAAATTTGATCAGTGCAAGTTCAGGCTTATATTTTCCGTCACAAGGTGCTTTTTTGGGAATAGTTTGTATAAATTAAACTATCATAAATTCTTGAATTAAAATACAACCACTTTCAGCCCCAGTTCAAAGTCATCAAAAAACTAAAACTGTAAAAACATTTTAGTCAACTGAAATGTGAAGAAAGTGGTAATGTTTGATGCAAGATGACAAATAACAGTGTTTTAAATGTAATTTTAGGTGTATCCTTATCTTGTGTCATGCTTTCAGTGCATGCTTTCCAGCTTCTATTTGATTCTAACTAAAAGCAACTTCAAAGCTTTTGCACATTTTCCTCCTATCCTGAGCTTCCTATCTCTTTGAATGTAGTTTCATCGAGAGCAAGACTGTCATATGGTACTCTATATCCCATCGGCAAGACGCACTTAAGTGGAGTTTTTAATCCCCCAAAACCTTCTTGAGGATTTGTCGCTTTGAAGGCGAGAATTTTGACTGCTTTTCTTATCAGACGTTATCAGGAAAGTCTTAACCTTTGAACTTTCTTTTATCCATGCACCTGTGGGATGAACTATTGTAGCTATCTTTCTTTTCTGTCACCCTGCAGCACACTGTCTACAACTTTCCTATGCTGCAGGCACGTTTTAAGCTATCTCTCAATATTAGAGGATAAGCACAGGGAGCTGATCACCTCCTAGGTTAAAGATTCGTCCAAATGCAACAGTGTCACTATCTGCTCGCTTGTAGCTCTGTCTTCTTTTCGTTTTCCGTCTTCTTTACATGCAAATTTACACAAAAGCTTTCATGATTGAAAGCAATTTAGACAAAACCTATTTAAGTCTTACTTGAACAATCATGGCGTCAGTGGTGTGGAATAAAACTACAGTCTGGAGCTCAGCTGCAACGCTCCTAAAAAATAAACAGCAATTCATGTTTTCTGTTTTCCTGTTATATGCACAGTGCTCGGGCTAATCTCCTGCTGTGAATGTTCTAAAAAGACAACACTGCTCAACATTAGGATATTGCTAAGCATTGCAGCACTCTTATAATTTACAAAACAGCATGGCTTGGTAGTATAGTGGTGAGGCAAGACAAATCAGAAATACACTCATGAATCCCACAAGCGTCTGAAAAACACAGACGATGATGCACCTCCTCTTCTCTTGCTTTTGTTTGCTCTCCAGGGTGATGTTTCAGTTGTGCCTCGTGGTTTTTGAGTTTATGTTATTGCTTTTCTAACGTTACAGCACAACCGTCATGCTATCATTTGCAACTCCGATTCTAAAAAAAAAAATCAGGCATTGTCTAAAATGTAAAACACAAAAAAACACAGAATGTAATGATTTGGATTAAATTCAAACACAAAAACACGTCAAATGTTTAAACAGAGAAAAACAATGTGACTTTGAATTTGATAGGAACAGCATCCCCACTTGAACAACAGTCTGTGAAAGTCTGGGAACTGAGAAGACCAGCTGCTGGAATGTTGTCCTGTTCTTGTCTGTTATCAGATCACATCATGATGTGCTAAATGTTTTCAACTGGTGAAAGGTCTGGACTGCAGGCAGGGCAGTTCAGCATGATGCCATGGTGTTGTAATAGACACAGTATGCGGTATAGATGGGTGCACATGTTGATCCTAAACTTCCATAAACCTTTCAGCATTTATTGTGCTTTTAAAGTGTCTCGGTTTACATATTTGACGTGTTTTCTATGTTTCATTGTGAAAAAAATATGGATTTATTACTAGTTGTCCCGACTTTTTCTGGAGCGAGGTTGATTATTGGGCGAAGGAGAGCAACATTTGGAGGTGGTAGAAGAACCTGGGGGAGTTACCCCACTTTAATCTCTCTCTGCTTCTGTCTTTCAATCCAACTTTCAGAAGAGAAAGAGAAAACTTGCAGAGCTCTGAACAAGAATTCAATACATTTGGACAGATTAGCACAAACCTGAACCCCAAACACCTGTCGAGACCATTCAGCAAAGCATTCTTTGAAAGTAAAGTACAGAGCTGATTATACGTGTTCAGTATTTTAGTATGTGCACGGTTCAGTCAGCCTACTTTCTCATCGGCTTGAGATCAGAGTGGTTCCTGCGCATTTACTGCCTTCATGCTTCTCATCCACGGCTCGAGGATTTGCTTTTAGTTTTATAGATGCTGAATTTAGAGCATGTAATTTCATACGTCCTCTCGAGTTATACTTGAAATGTAACATTATGTGCTCATTTCACACAGTCGTGTTGTTGGTGATAAAATGACAAGTTCAGCTGCAGTCCAGCTCAAGAGGTTTGGAAATAGGCGAGCTGAGTGTGTTTTTACAAGTTTTGCCGCCCACTTGCCTTTTGTGTGTAGTGGCCAATATATAAAAAGGAAAAAAAAGGCTGAGGACTTTTAGGCTCGTTAGGTGCGATCCTTTCCACTGGTATGCTTTTGTAACCATGCTCTTCACATCCATAGTCTGTGAGCAATGTAGTTTTACGGTATTCCCATCGTATAAACTTTGGCTTATACTCAGTTCAGTACCTTGAAATGAGGTTTTTGTATAATTTGGCATTAATGACTAAGCAGATGCTGTGTTCCTCATGACGTGATACAGCCAAATTGGCTGTATCACAATAAAACATGCACCACAAATGTAGTCTTTAACTCGTCTCTCCTCTGTGGTGTCTTTTTCCCACCAGGATCCCGACCCAGATTAGAGGATGCCGCCCCTCGGATTGTAGAGCATCCCTCTGATTTAATTGTGTCCAAGGGGGAGCCAGCTACCCTCAACTGTAAGGCTGAGGGGCGTCCGACTCCGATGGTGGAATGGTACAAAGACGGAGAGCGGGTCGAGACTGATCGAGAGGACCCTCGGTCCCACAGGATGCTATTACCCAGCGGCTCCCTCTTCTTTTTGCGAATTGTACATGGAAGGCGAAGCAAACCTGATGAGGGTGTGTATGTGTGTGTGGCGCGCAACTACTTGGGTGAAGCAGTCAGTCGCAATGCATCGCTGGAAGTGGCAAGTAAGTGTCTTTGATGTTTTTGCTATAAGGCTCAGTTGTGGAGCTTGTGTGAGTGTGTGTAGGTGTGTGTGTGTGTTTTAGCGTGGGTTCACAGCAACCGTGATCTCAGTGTTTTATGCTTGTATTATAAATTAAAAAGCCTATAGCACGAGAGAAAGGATGGTTCCTTATGAGCAGCACTGGGCGATGGTGGGGAGGACAAACTCGGCATTAACAGACAAAACCAGGCTCAGGGAGGGGCAACCATCTGTTGTGATCTGTTGGCTGGGAGGTGAGGGAAGACAGAAAAAAGAGTGCGTCATGAGAAGTCACCCAGCTGCCTGAGCCTATAGCATCACAGGTTCCAGCCCTTTAAAGTCTAACTTAAAAGTAGGGAATGCCCTCTCTCTCTTGAATCCAAACTGGGAGCTGGTTCCACAGCAGAGGGGCTTTGCTGGTTTGGCAAAATACTAAGCAGCAGAGGCAACAAGAAACAAAAGAATATGGTGTATATTGAGAAAAGCAGTCCACATAACAAGTGTCAAATATCATGTAATTTCAGTAAAAATGAACTAAACCACAGATAAAACTCACAGAATAATAACATTAGCTGCATTTTAAAAGCAGAGGTGTGCTGAGGAAGCTTCAAAAACACTCTGCTCTCTTATCATCACTTTCACTTGGCTGAGTTAACTTGAGACACCACCCCTGACCTTGGTGTCAGATCTCCTGGCAGCTTTACCCGGAGCCCACCCCCCCACAAATGGCCCACTCCCCCTTCTCTCCAGCCTCCACTGCCCAGGCCTCTGTGACCAGGCCTGTTAATGTAGATAGATGACAGCTAGCTCCGACAACAGAGATAACAGTTGTCGCCACTGGACAGGAAAGCTGAAAAACTGTCTCGCAGGGAGGGGACCAAAGGCCACTGTTAGTTGGCAGCTTCTCACTAGCAGATGTTCGATCCTTAAAATACAACAATCTCCTGTCAGATGGGTTTCCAACAAACACCTCTTGATTTTTTTCCCCATAACCATGCTTCCTGTTAACGGTGAGATTGGGCAGAGCCAATTAAATCTTTGCTGCTAGATTCACTTATTTTCTTTAGTTTTAGAAAATCATTATAAAGTAAAAGTTTATTTTGACAGCAGCAGCCGGTAATTTCAAGAAATCCTGTCAGTTTATAATACAAACATAGTTGGGGACTAGTTCATTGCTCTCTCTGTGTAGACATATAATATGACTTGTCAGATGGCATCTATAATGAGCAGAATCATTGTTGTGACAGTGATAGCCAGGCTCTACAGCTCCTCTGATATCTTTCTTAATCTGCTCATTTAGACAAACCTGCCTCCAGCAGCTGTTGCAGATTCACATTTTCTCTAATCCCCATCACTCAGGCTTCTCCTAGTATCCACCTCCCTTTAAAACTATAACCATCTCTTGTTGCACTAACGGAAACCAGCTGAATATGGTCAAACAAACCCTGATCCCCACTAAAAACTAGCAAAGCCCTAGCTTCTTGTGCAACACTTTGCAGCCAGGTGTCATATTTTCCTGAAATGCTCTCCCCACAAAGTTTATAATAAGACTGAATTCCCCCGTCCGCCTCAACAGAAGAACGGCCCATGAAGCATTCTACATCCTCCATAAGCAGCTGGGATCTGCAGAGTGTGTCCGTCACCCCGACTAAAGCGTTCCTCAAGTAGCGTGAAGAATTACCTTTCACTTTGGTCTCGCTCTGTTTCAGTATCAACATCAGCTGCGGGGTGTTTTTTGAGGTGTAAGCTGTATGTGGAAACCTGGACAGGTAGAGTAGGTGGAGGTGTTGTGAATCACTTTTCACTTTTCAAAAAGTGGAAAGGAATGAATCAGCGACAGAGGCCTTACATTTCTCGCTCCACATGAATAATCCCCAGTGTTTTCCTCAACTCTTTCTTCGTGCTGTGCTAGTTTTAAGCTCTTCTTAAGACACGCAAAGATGCTCCTCCTGCTTTTCTTCATTCATCACATTAGCATAGCGCTTAACCAAAAGTTATTATGTTTTCCAGCACCCTTACCATATATCTGACAGCTGTCAAAGGTTACCAGAGAGTTTAATCTTCTTTGTAGGCCCACATCAACAAAATCTAACACTCAATCTCTATGAGGTGGTGGAGGGTCGCAAGGGTTTATCTTTAACACCAGTGTGATTTCAGCCTGCGGTGCTACTAGCTGATCAGTCCTGTTTCTGTATATCCAGCTTCCTCCATTAATACTGTGGTGTCATGAGGTGACATTGTGCACAGCTGCCTGCAAACACACACATGTACATGGACATAACTTGGCACACAGCGGTTGCTTTCACAGATAAGCATCCCTAATCCATGTTGGTAGAGGGAAAACCGATGTATTTTTACTTGTGTCTTCATGCCAGCACACAGACACACTTTTGGAGTATCGCCCCCAGAGAGAGACAGAGACGGAGGTTGTATAGAACAAACAGTTGCCAAAGCCAAAGCCAGGCCAGTGCCAGCTCCTTCCAGGCCCCTCTGCACGGCACCAATGGGGCCTGAGATGAGGCCAGAGGCACATAAGCCTGCCTGGAGCTGCCTGGGGGGCTCAGCATGGCACCAAAAAGGCGCAAGATGGCACTTGGTGGCATGGTGTCACTTTGCTCCCCAGCCGGTGACTTGGAAGCACTGAGGGCAAACTGAGAGAGAGCTGCATTGTGTATTGGTGTGTATATTTGGTACTGAGGTGAAAGCCAACACAGCGGGAAGGGTGGAAGGTTCAGGAGGTTTAACCCCTCACGGACCATCTGCTGTAAGCTGAGAAGCAGGCAGGGTGATGACAGCCAGTGTGCTGCAGTATGGATAAACTGGCAGAATTTTCCAGCGCTGACAAACATGCCTGGAACTGCTTTATTTTGAAAAGATTTATATCACATGTTAGTCTCTTAATGTTCTTTATGTATACACCAAAAGTGACAGGAGCAAAAAGTAGATATGTTACTACCAGACGTTCTTTCATGTAGAATTGAAGCAACACTCCCTCAGCTTAGCTGTAGCTTGGAAGTTATGGATACTTCACCAGAAATCTTCTTTTGAAGATGAAAGACCTGTTCAGGCTTAAAAAGATGGCTCTAAAATGTTTATCGGTTCCTCAGTGACAGAGAACATCTGCTGTCGTCAGCTCAGATTCAGTCTGCAATGTTTAACACATATTATTTGCACTAGCTCCCATAATTCCCACACCTCACAGCACATCCTCATGCCTAAACAGCAGAACAGGTCGATCACCAGTGACTCATGAAATATATATGAGCCGTTCCTTGCACCGCTCATAAAGATTGACAACAATGTCATTTAGAAACGGAGGCTGAGATTATACCTTATAACGAGCCACAATATTTTTCAAGTAATTCGATTATAGTAGCCCCAGAAAGCACCGACACCACAAGCATGCCAGAGAGGTACATACAAGTGTCTCAAATTACCTAAAGTTAAGCCTCCTAGACAGCTAACAACCAAAGCTCGCTTTAAACTTTAAACCTTAGGAGTATCCAAATGTGTTCGTCCACTGTGTAGTTGCTATGAAAGGTGGAGGTGTTTGTAGAGAGAAAAACCATTTTTGTACCAATCCATAAAAATCTTTTTAATTCTGTGAATTTGGGCATTTTTACATGCGGGCTGATTCAGTCTGGAGCCAAGGACTACGGCTTTTGGCACTTCCATGTAGGATTATTT